>NC_061101.1:2584503-2635941 GCF_015104395.2 Macrobrachium nipponense | reverse complement strand
GAAGAGTAGTGGGGACAGTGAGTCGCCCTGGAAGATCCCTCTCCTGATATTAACCTCTGCTAGTCTTATTCCAGAGCTTGTAAGTATTGTATTCCAGTTGCGCATTGTATTCTTGAAGAAACTGATGGTGTTTTCCTCTCGCCCCATATATTTTCAGGCATTCTATTAGCCATGTGTGTGGTATCATGTCGAAGGCTTTCTTATAGTCTATCCATGCCATGCTTAGGTTGGTTTTCCCTTCTCCTACTGTTCTTCATTACCATTTTGTCTATCAGGAGCTGGTCTTTTGTGCCCCTACACTTCCTTCTGCATCCTTTTCTGTTGGTGGGGGATGGTGTTTGTCTCCTCTAGGTAATTGTATAGCCTTTCACTGATGATACCTGTTATGAACTTCCACATTATTGGTAGGCAGGTGATAGGCCTGTAGTTACTGGCTATATTTCCCTTACTCTTGTCTTTTTGTACTAAGGATGTTCTTCCTGTGGTCATCCATTTGGTAGCATGGTGATTTGTGATACAATGCTGGAGTTGTTCTGCCATTCGTGGGTGTAGGGCCTTGAAGGTTTTGAGCCAGTTATCCATGGACTTCATCGGGACCTGGGCTTTCCAGTTTGGCATTTTGTTTAGTTGGTGTCTGACTGTGTCTGTCGTGATATCTGTGAATCTTTGTTTTATTCTCCCTGTTTCTTCTTTCCTGACTTCCTGGAGCCATGTTGTATGTTTGTTGTGTGATACCGGATTGCTCCATATGTTTTCCCAGAGTCTCTTACTTGTTTCGCTTCAGGATTTCTGGGGTGGTTTTGTCTTTCCCGCCTCCCCGCCCTCTTAGTTGGCTGTGTTCGTTCTTTTTCTGGTTGGTTCCCCTAATTAGTTTGTTCTGTTGGTAGCCCTTATTCCTGTTCATGTACCGTTTGGATCTTATTATTATTATTATTATTATTATTATTATTATTATTATTATATTATTATTATTATTATTATTATTATATATTATTAAAAAAGTCCAAATACACTGAAGACCGGAAAAATAGAAATAGAAAAAACAAACGGTCTGGTGCACCTATCTTCGCTCAGATATAGGACCCAATTTTTAATTGGGTCCTATACCTTGTTGCACAGTAATAATAATGTTTTTAATTGTGCAACAATTACGATACGTGGATTTGAATATAACCCAATGTTTTAAAGTAACCTATTGCTTGAATATCCATTCAAATCACTTCCTCCAAAGAGAACACGTAAAAGACACATCTGATAGACCCAAGTCTTGGCTAGACCTAACGTCACCAAAAACCACTGTACTACAGTAGGTACTTGACCCAGAAACTAGACCTATATCATGCAACAGCAATATTTACCCTTCCAGGATTCATATATCCCATTGTATCGCACTGGGCGTGGTCTACCGACGGCTGGCTGGTCGATTCTGGATATCAGGATTTTGCTGGCTCAGGCGTCGTGCACCTGACGGGTGGAGTAGCGGCGCTTGCCGGAGCTGTCATCCTCGGCCCTCGTATAGGACGTTTTGGGCCAAACGGGAAGGAGATACGCGGGCATTCGTTACCTGTAAGGACGCTTCTTTAAGTAAACAAAGTAAATTTGCAAACGGTTGGCAACTGAGTGTCGAAATCAAGTATTAATTTAGTCGTGCAATATATTAACGGTAACTTTTCATTTTGGCCTCTTTCCAAGGAGTGCAACTGAGTTTAAGATTGTTGATGCTTTGTTCAGTAGATTGTCGAAGAAATTCACAAGTTTCACGAGTACCATTCACAGTTTGTGAGCCTGCAGGGAGAGCAGAACCCCACACAACTTCTTGCGAAGTAGTACGATCAGTCTATAACCCCTAAAGTTCATTCAGAAGCTCACCCACATCACAGAGCTGAAAACAAAAACAAAAAATTGTTTTTTCCTCACCTTCTCTGACGTCTTCTCTCCAGCTCTCAGCCATGGGAGGATTCATTCTCCTCTTCGGATTTCTGGCTTTTAACGGGGGTTCTCAGGCCTCCATAAGCAAGGAAGGAGACTCGGCTTCTGTGGCGAGAGCGATCGTCAGCACAGTGTTAGCAGGCTGCGGTGGTGGAATCACTTCGCTCTTCCTCTACCGTACCGGTATTTTTGAGCCTATGAGCAAGTGGTCGTTCCTCGTGACCCTCAACGGAGCTCTGACTGGAATGGTAAGTCTCGTTTCGGGGGTAAGTTGCAGAGAAACCATCTCAAAATAGGTCTATGGAAATATGATAGTACCAGTGATGCCAACTCCCCTGACCCTACGCCCCCTACAGAAGACGAGAAATTACCCTACATAACTGGAAATGACCCAACATTCTGCGGCTATGATAATAAAATAAATCTTTAGCTTATGTTTATATGCAATATCATGAATACTATTAAGCATATTGGTCTAAACAATTGTTACGATTACCCTACACTTGAAAATATTGCCCTGCTGTCTTAAGATTTTGCCCAGATTGCCCTACGCGTAGGACAATTACCCTACAGTTGGCAACTTTGGATAGTACTAGTTTTGTTCATTTTGTCTAAACGTGGTACACAAATCAATGACTGGAAGTTTAAACTTGTTTCAAAACGAATGTTCACGGTCTGTTAGCATGTATGTGCAACTCTAGATTTTCCCATAAGCTGTGAAGTATAAATCACAACACTATGGCATTGATATTTTTCATTATACTTGGCATCTAATTACAAAATCTTCCACCTCCTCAGGTGTCAATCTGCGCTGGTTGCAACGTGATCAAGCCCTGGGGAGCTTTTGTGACGGGCGCTATTGCTGGATTTATTTTCCTCATTATACACATCGTCCTGCCAAAACTTCAAGGTAAGATCCATTCTCTGTTCCCTTCTAATTGTTTCCTTTTATGTTTTACAATAAACATTTTAGTCCAAGTATCCAAGGAAATCACCTTAATTTTACGTTAATTTACAGTGTTTTTAAGTATAGATTCTCAAAATTATTATATTTCAAAATCTGCTTGCTATGCATCAAGCAGTATGGTCACTAACTACTTCAAACGCGCCTTTTTAAAATGAAGTTTGAAACTTTGCAGTGTCTTCAAAACTTCTGAAAAAGATTACATTAATAATCATTTCGTTTCGATCTTCATTCCGCCTGCTAACAATCTGATCAATCAAAAATTTCCAGGAGCTCAGTTTTAAGGGAATTTATCTTAACATTCTGATTAGAAACCAATTTTTTGTCATTTTTGCTATTTTTGTCATTTTTTGTCATTTTTTTGTCATTTTTGTTCATTTTTTTCATTTTGTTCATTTTTTGTCATTTTTTTCATTTTTGTCATTTTTTGTTGTTTTTGTCATTTTTGCCATTTGTCATTTTTCGTGTAATTTTTTTGTCATTTTTGTCATTTTTTTGTCATTTTTTGTCATTTCAGTCATTTTTGTCATTTTTGTCACTTTTCCAGTCGATGACCCTTTGGATGCTACGGCTGTCCACTTGGGTGGGGGACTCTGGGGGCTAGTGGCAGTTGCTCTCTTCCAGGACGATGGAATCGTACACGGTGGGTCGCTGGAAGTCTTGGCATGGAACATGGCAGGAGCTTTAGCCATTATGAGCTGGACAGGGGGCCTTTGCGTCCTCATATTTGGACTTCTGAGGCTCATGGGACTTCTCAGAGTACCTGCTGAGATGGAGGAGCAAGGTGGGTTGGGGAGTGGCAGAATTTCATTTATAATACCAGACGTTATTGATTTCTGGAGTCTTATTGCTGTTTTATACAGAGAGAAATAAAAAATAAAAATAAAAAAACTCAGATTCATGACTTCACAACAAATGCAGTTTTATTGATTCAGTTGTCACATTTCTAAACCCTCTCTGCAACATCATGACGCGAGCTATATGTTTTTTTGCTGTTTGATTTAAAATGGGGGTTTTATAATTACTTATTTTGGCTAAGGCTTAAGAAGGATTTAAAACTTGAGATAAACATTACAAACTATTTCCTGTCCACAGGTTTGGACATCCTGAAACACGGGGAGCCGGCTTACCCCGTCGAGGCTTGGCAAGAAGCTCAGTACAGCAACAACCCTGCAAAGGCAGAAGAGAAGCAAAAAGATCTAAGTAATCCATACTTTTCCAATGTAGATTTATTTTTTTTTAAATCTATAATTGTGCCAGTTATAATAATTTAATCTCGTCAGTGGAGATGAAGCTAGCCTCTCCTCTTCCATTCCAGACCTGCCTCCAAATATGACCTGGAACAACAGCTGGTCTGGCTACCAGGCACCATACCCAGGACCCGCTATGTGCTGGACGCTGCCGAACGCCCGCAGATCTCGCCACCCGGCCCATTTCCACCAGAGCTTCGCCCTCAGAATCAATCAGTTCTACCCAAACGACGGCAATCCAGTGTACGACCCTCCCGCGAGGATAGCGGGTGACGAAGGAGAGGAGGAGAGAGAGAGAGAGAATGGGGTTTACGGGACACCTACCAAGTCCTTGGGGTATATAGTAGATGACGGGTATTACGGACACGCTAAGCTGTGATGGACGAACGAACTTATAGTGGCGTGATGCAGTCTCGTAAGTGAATGTGGGTGAATGTGAGAGGTCATGTTTGAGCTTGGATGAATATGCAGATGTTTAGATATGATACGATAACAGAAAAATTGCAGAGGTAAATGACTGCATACACTTTTACACCGTACCACAACAGCAAAGTATTAATAGTTGCACAAATACTGCATGACTCAATTTAATTTCTCTCCCTTCAGACGTCTCCTGAATCTGTCACTCATTTTTAACTGCTCTTTTTGATCAAAACGCGCAGAGGTTAAATTTGGCCAATGAAGTTAACGTGTTAACTATACCAGTTAAATAATGTAGCATCTTAGGTTTAATGTAGCATCTTAATGTTTTCAAAGGATTTCTCCTTGTTAATTCAGTAACCTATTGATCGAATTCTCTCTCTCTCTCCCTCTCTGTATGTGTGTGTGTGAGAACATAAACCACAGTAGGTATTGAGTTTCTGCTAAGATGTTAAAAATGTTAGATAACTTGAGATTTACATGAGTTAACGTTTGTAACCAACTTTTAAATACTTCTCGAAGTACAACTTAGTTATTTCATTGTATTCCTTTTTTCGTTTATTTTCTATTTCATTATTTTCTTTTTCTTTTTGGTTTCGGGTCACTTGAGTATAATTTTGGATTTAAATGTGGATTCCGGTTTTTTTTTTTACTTTTTGTTAATAAAAAATTCTTGACCATGTTTCCTGTTGTTTTAATTTACTGATATAATTTGTAAATGAAGAATCAATATGAAAATTTAATTTAAAAGCTTAAATGTTTGGGGAGAGAGAAAATAATTTAGACCCTTATATTTGACAGTTTTTTTTTCTAACACCTCTCTCTCTCTCTCTCTCTCTCTCTCTCTCTCTCTCTCTCTCTCTCTCTCTCTCTCTCTCTCTCTCTCTCTCTCTCTCATTTCGGTTTGCATTATTATAGATTTGTATTTCCCGATTTCTTAAAATAATATTTAACTTTAAGAAGAAAAAATCTTATACAGTTTTAGGTCATCGATGATTTTTCGAAACGAGATTTTTTTAAAAATACGAATAGAAAAAAAAAATAAATCCAGAAAAAAATTGATGGTTTGTGAGGTTAATTAGACGTCTTGTAAAAAGCCCTTTGAGGAAAATAAAATAAACCGGTATTAGTATATTCAGGAATTTTATTTATTACTGAAAAAAAAAACCCACCACGGTCTAAGTCATATCAACTGGAGAAGAATACAGACCTCATGTCTAGCCTGCAAATATGACACGTTAAATCAGAAAGCTGTCTCATTGACGAGTTAGGAAAACGTTCTGTCTGACATTACTTCTAAGAAATCTAACGCAAAATGAACGGAGATTTAACAATTTTTTTAGCTTCAAGATTTCACGTTCCCGTTAAGTCGTCCTGAGCAGATCGTTCGCTCAGAGAGAGACAGTGAATTGAGAACGGAACTTTAGACTCATCTAAGGCAGCTTGCAATGGGACGTGTCAACACTCTCTGGCCAGTCGCACATGGTAACTGGTTGACTCCAGAGGAGAGGCGAGGGGCACTGCTGTAACTGGGGTACCCCATCTACGCACCAGTAGTACTGCCAGAAAGAGAGAAATGTCAAAAAATTCCAAGCTTTCTGTTTGCATGAACGAATCCTCAGTTGAATTACATTATCACCAGAGGATCTTTGCAAGTATTGTGAGATTTTTCTTATATGATTTACTAATTATGAATTTTTTTTATATATAGAAAAACACTGTTAAGACTACGCAGACAAACGTCTGGACACTGCTCACGTACCTTGTCGCAATATTCATGTGGCCAGTAAAGTTGTTTGGTGCAGTCGATGGGTGGCGCTGTGGTCGTTGGAGCGAATGGATCCCTGGTGGTGGTTGGTCCCGGAGGAGTAGGGAGCTTCAAAATAGAATTGAGAGCTACAATTACCATTTTATCACTAATTAGGTCGATTGGGATTTCTTAGATCAAATGACACTTTTTAAAGAATAGTGTATCGTAAATATACTCTATACAGGATTTAAGAAAGCAAATTTAGGTTATTAACTTTAATCTGAGAAATTCTGGACGTTCCAAGCGCCATTTTTTTTAGGCCGATGGGGAATTCTTCGATCAAATATCATGTTCAACGACTGTGGTAATGCATCGAAGGCATCCTCTATACATACATAAAAATAGCAACCTTATGATACTGAGTTTAAGCTTAATCTGGTCTTCTTTCACTTCATTCAAAATAGACCAAACATGACACCTAACTTATTTAAGGACATACCGTTGGGGGTGGGATGACGGTGGGAGCATCTGGAACCATGTAATCCTTCAATCCTTCGTAGATGGTGCTGAAATGCAATGCCAAATATTAAGGAAAGGATTACCTATATCGATTGGCAAGTCAGTTCCAGAGGTCTACAAAAGTATTCCCATTCCTAATGAGTCTAAAAGTCTCTAAAATAATAAATAGCCTTATCTCCCAGAGTGAAATTCATCTGGAAAGCATAATTATCATCTTAGGATTCAATTCCAAGAATAGGATTCAATCCTCTTTCAACTCACGTCATCATAGGATTGACTCCCTTGTTGCACCATCCGTGGAAGTCATCCTGATCGATAGCCCAGGTCATGGCTCCGAGGAAACCCATCTCCTTGATGTAGTCCATCTTGATCTTGAGGCTGTCGGGATCCTCGTATCCTACCCACTGGTCGTCTGGGGAAGAGCGGAAGGATTTCAGTGAATTAAGTCATAGGACTTTCAAAATTCTAGAGTTCACTAGGTTACGCAATTTTTAGATAGCCTTTATTTGCGTCATTATCTTTTAAGGTGATTCGAAAATCTATACTTTCAATAAGCTCTCGAAGTATTTTTCGTTTCCTTATAGGATTCATCATCGATGACAGAATGTTACAAAGAAAATTACCAACAGGGTATTCTGTTCGGAGAATTGTAGTCTCAGTAAAAGGGTTCTGTCTGCTCGATGAAAATTTGACTATAGATTTGTCTTAATCCTAGCTGATATATATATATATATATATATATATATATATATATATATATATATATATATATATATATATGTATATAATATATATATATATATATATATATATATATATATATATACATATACATATATTCTCTTGTTTTCATAGTTATATTACCTTTGTAGGTGTAAGGGACTAGACCAACATCATCATAAGCTGGAGTCCATTGGGTATCGTCAATCATCATCTTGCAGATCTAGTAAAAAAAAATATCTCAGATAAGATTATATTATATATATATAAATATATTTTTATATATATATATATATATATATATATATATAATATATATATAATATATATATATATACTATAGTATATATATACATAATTATATATATAATATATATATATATATATATATGTATATATATATATATATAATGAGAGTAGATATTTAAGACTTACATTAATAAAAGCAAGTTACAATGATAGAAGCCTTAATAGATATACGTAAAAAAAATACTGAATATATATCCTATTTGATGTTCAAATAACTTTGCAATAAACCATCTCTCTCTCTCTCTCTCTCTCTCTCTCTCTCTCTCTCTCTCTCTCTCTCTCTCTCTCTCAGAGTCGTGGCCTCGAATAGATTCGTCCTAAATTCGTAACTGAAATAGTCACAGTGCCAATTACCTCGAAGTAGGCGAGGGTACCAGTGGCATTGGTGTAAGGTCCTGGCTTTCCACCTCCCTCCCAAGCCTTGATGCCGGCGTGGATCCCGTGGTTATCAGGAGACCCCAGGGTGTACGTGCGCCCGTAGAAGGGCGTCCCGATGACGATCTTGTCGCGAGGGCAGCCGAAATCCTCCCACAGGAGGGCGCCGTCGTTCTGGCGGGAGGAGTTAAGAGAGAAATCTGAGATTTGAGACGATACTCTTCGATCACGGGATTCACTCGTCACTGTCGTTTTTGTTTTGTTTTATCAAATCGCGTCACTGGAGAGTTCCACGAGGACGTAATTGGGTTAAGGGAGTTAAACACACGAACTTAAAAGAGTTACATGATAAGTATTCATCCAAAGACACCAGAATAAAACGACTACCAACCACATTCAGCTTCTCGTAAGACCACTCGTCCCACTTAGGTCTACGGTACAACATGGAGTGTACATCAGCGAAGCCACACCAGTTGCCTCGAAGATCGTAGGTCATCAAGTGGACGGCATCCAGAAGGCTATTGGAGAAGAATTACAAAGGTGTTTGGTCTAATACCTGCTGTATGGGACTGTATGGAACTAGGTCTAAAAGCTGGGCGTGTTCAATGCAATGCTTGCTCCATTGAACTGGATGGGAGTTAGTCTAAAAGCTAGGTGTGTTCAATGCAATGCCTGCTCCATGGGGCTGTATAGAAGTAGGTCTAGAATCTAGGTACGAAGATTATCAAGAAAACTCCAACATATGGTTATTAAAGTTTTCCCGCCAGTGATGGACATTAATCCGACTCACCTGCAGAGCTCTGGAACATGGTACCCCTCATCCAGCCTGAATTTGGCCACTGGTACAGCTGCGGTGATTTCCCAGCCCTTTCCTTCAGCTTCAAAGGCAGCCTTCAGCTCTAGCACCTGATCAAATGAGATTCAGATCCGTCGATTACGAATGATGACACAATGGCCTCAGTCAGCCATTTCTAGTACCATTAAGTTAACCTCTTGCATAAATTTTGGTGGTCTAATGCTACTTATGGAGTGAGTTATAGCTTGGAATATACAACCCAGAGGCCATATAAATGATAAAAATGGCTTATAATATCGCAGGGGACTCTGAAACCACTGACTGGATGCGAAATATTAGCAGGCATATTTGTGTAATGTTGATGAATAAAGCTAAACACTTACGAATTTCAGGAAGTTGTCTTTGTCAGCCATAACACCACCTCTGTCCATGGCACCAGGATACTCCCAGTCGAGGTCAAATCCATCAAAGTTGTATTCGTTCAGCAGAGCTGGTGAGGAGGAGAAGTGTGCTTCAGAAAATGCATTAAATCTGGGATTTAATCTTATACTTTGAGTTATGGAACATCTATAGAGTGTATCGTATCTAAAATCTAAAAGCAACCGAAGAAAAATTAATACTAAATCAAACCGTAATTTTGTAAATACAGTTTAGCTAGAGAGCACGTAGGCCTACTGAATTAGGCTATTTCTTGTCGTCTGTTAGATTGATAAGAGTCCAGAGGCTCATACTAGGCTTCCTACTTTCTTCTACATTATTACATTTAAGGGCCACCATAGACAAAGACCCCGTGCTGGTATAAGGCCAGCTTGATCTCAACCAACCACCTTCCTAGGTTATAAATCTCTAATGGTCCACAACGCACCCACGACACTCCTGATGTATCCAGCCCTTCGTTCTGGAATGCTGACCAACTGGGAGTATTTCTTGCCACCCTCAGCCCATCCTCCCATGGCAATTGTGGTTTTCAGGTGAGGATACTTTTGCTTCAGGGCTGTGAAGCGCTCGAAGCCCTTAGCTTCAATGTCCAGCTGGAAGGATAGAAATTGATGTCAGGTGAGTTTTGAATCTCAGTTGCAGTGGAGACATTTCAATCCTGCTCCGTTGCGGTTGTGATATCTTGGTGCATAGAAAGTAGATCTAAAAGAATGGCCTACAAGCACGCTTTCCATAAGCATTTGAAGACTGAATATATAGGCATCAGGGGACAAAAAAAAAAAAACTATCAAACCAGCTCTTCCTTCACCCCCAAGGGCATGGCCTTACCTCAGGGTCGATGATGAGAACCTCCCAAGTCACGTTGGATACGCCGCAGAAGGAGTAGATGAGGTGAGTGCAAAGATCTCCTGGAATGTCCTCAATGTCGTAAGATCCTTCGCCGGGTCTGGTGAAGCCCCAGCTCTCGTAGTAGCAGGTTCGTCTGGCTGGGGTCTCTGTTGAGTGAGAATGCTTTCTTTGGCTGGAATTCGTCATATACTTTTACCCTAACCAAAAAAAAAGAACTATTAATGAAACCAGACTATATTTCATGACTGTTCCAGAGAAATTAAGGTTTCTGAGAACAGTTTGTGAGGGATATGGACAGCCGAAATATGAGGTCATCGCCACCTACCAGCCTGAACCGCCACAAATACTCCGAAGAGTAAGAGCGCTGCCACTTTCGTCCACATCTGGAAATGGAGATAATCCCAGGTTATAAAAACTAGAGGACTACATTGGGTACTGATCAATTTATGTGGGGATTAATAGACAGCGTAAATATCCATTTGCTATTCACTGATATCCTGAGAAAGGTTCGTCATGACTTTACGAGTGAAACTTGTTCAAGAAGGAGATATTAACTCTGAATAAACAGGGGGTTTATAATTCCACTACTGACAGTTATAATACAGAAATGTCTGACGTTACTGTTAAAAAATTTTGATTTTACATTTCATTGATAGATCACAAGAAACACTTGACAACACCCAGTAGTTTTCCAAATGAGTTTCAAAATTTGATTTTAGTGCAGTCACTTCATGACGATAACAAACTTTGGTTTTCTGAAAAAAGGATGTTTTTTAGATAAGAATAAATAATTCCCATCACAAAGGAACTGCTCCGTCAACTGATAGTGTCATGGGAAGGTATATGCTTTCTGGTGAGGCTGCAAAATTAACCTACTTCGAACCATATCTTCTTAGAAAGTCAAGAAAATGTCCAGGAACAGTAAATAAATAATAAATTGTTGTTTTCCCTTGGTTTAAAAATATCGAAGTTATTTAGACAGCATGTTTTTGCCTCTATAGCTCTCAGTTTCTGGGAAAAAAGTAAAGATTTCTGTATATCAAACGATAGTTTCAATCTCTTTAGCTTTACCTTGGAGTTCCACAGCTGCCAGAAACGAAGATCTTTCGATTCACGAGACAGAAAACAAAGGGGACTCGTCCTTCCCCCTCTTGGGTCTGCAAGAATGAACGCTGCCCCTGCCTTATATAGCATTCAGGGCCCCACCCCCCTCTTCCTACTTAGAAAGTAGACCTATACCACTCCCCCAAGCCCACAGTGAAGATTAGAACGATTTTAGAAATGACTAACAGAAGAAAAAAAAAGAGAGGGCAGGGAAAACACCTACGCGATTTTCTCTCAGGGTTCTTCATCAGTCAGTGGGTACGATAACCAACCCTCCACCCACCCTACCCCTCAAACACACAAACAAACATACGCAAAAAAAAAAATCAAGGCCTTTACAGTGCAGTGAAATGTAGGTGACTTAAGTTAGTACTGGTGGATTTTAAGGGGTTTATGTGGCTGTTAATTTGTTCAATATCTTACATTCATTTCTTGTGTAGACTAGAAAAATATTCCATTGTCACAACTTTCTTCGATTAAATTTAGGATGCAAAACTGAATTGTGGAAAATTATTCCATCGTGCACAAACTTGCTTCGATTTAAATTTAGGATGCAACTGAATTGTTGAAAAATATTGCCATCATCACACAATTTTCTTCGATTAATTAGGATGCAACTGAATTGTGAAAAATATTCCGCTGTACAACTTTCTTCGATTAATTAGGATGCAACTGAATTGTGGAAAATATTCCATCGTCACAACTTGCTTCGATTAATTAGGATGCAACTGAATTGTGAAAAATATTCCATCATCACAACTTTCTTCGATTAATAAGGACGCAACTGAATTGTGAAAAATATTCCATTGTCACAACTTTCTTCGATTAATTAGGACGCAACTGACTTATGAAAAATATTCCATTGTCACAACTTTCTTCGATTAATTAGGATGCAACTGAATTGTGGAAAATATTCCATCGTCACAACTTGCTTCGATTAATTAGGATGCAACTGAATTGTGAAAAATATTCCATCATCACAACTTTCTTCGATTAATAAGGACGCAACTGAATTGTGAAAAATATTCATTGTCACAATTGCTTCGATTAATTAAGATGCAACTGACTTATGAAAAATATTCCGTTGTCACAACTTTCTTCGATTAATTAGGACGCAACTGACATATGAAAAATATTCCGTTGTCACAACTTTCTTCGATTAATTAGGACGCAACTGACTTATGAAAAATATACCATTGTCACAACTTGCTTCGATTAATTAGGACGCAACTGAATTGTGAAAAACATTCCACTGTCACAACTTGCTTCGATTAATTAGGACGCAACTGAATTGTGAAAAATATTCCATCGTCACAACTTGCTTCGATTAATCAGGACGCAACTGACTTATGAAAAATATTCCTTCGTCACAACTTGCTTTGATTAATTAGGACGCAACTGAATTGTGAAAAATATTCTGTCGTCACAACTTGCTTGGAGTAATTAGGACGCAACTGACATATGAAAAATATTCCGTTGTCACAACTTTCCTCGATTAATTAGGATGCAACTGAATTGTGAAAAATATTCCGTTGTCAAAACTTTCTTCGATTAATTAGGATGCAACTGAATTCTGAAAAATATTCCGTTGTCACAACTTTCTTCGATTAATTAGGATGCAACTGAATTGTGAAAAATATTCCGTTGTCACAACTTTCTTCGATTAATTAGGACGCAATTTCCTTATGAAAAATATTCCGTTGTCACAACTTGCTTCGATTAATTAGGACGTAACTGAATTGTGAAAAATATTCCGTTGTCACAACTTTCTTCGATTAATTAGGACGCAACTGACTTATGAAAAATATTCCGATTTGTCACAACACTTGGCTTTCGAGTTAATTAGGACGCCAACTGACATTCTTGAAAAACAATATTACGTTGTCACAACTTTCTTCGATTAATTAGGACGCAACTGAATTGTGAAAAATATTCCGTTGTCACAACTTGCTTCGATTAATTAGGACACAACTGACATATGAAAAATATTCCGTTGTCACAACTTGCTTCGATTAATTAGGACGTAACTGAATTGTGAAAAATATTCCGCTGTCACAACTTGCTTCGATTAATTAGGACTCAACTGAATTGTGAAAACTACCGTAGATTGAGTATTATAAAGGTAGGCAGAGATTACTGTTCAAAGGGGCATCATCTCAGACAAGTCTTGATAGCAGTTTTAGTGAAGGCGCAACTGAGATATCTTTAATCTCGACCATATATCTATTCATGAGACCAGCAAACGAAGCATTTATCCTGTATGGTTGTTAGATTTTTTTTTCTGAGTAAAATATAAAAAAGACCAATTTATCAGAAAAATTCATCCCTAAATCTCTGAGGTGGCATTCTTCAAATAAGTCAATTTCTTTTCGTCAAAACTAGAAAACGTTAAACATCTTAATCGACAAAGTTCCTTACTTGTAAAAGGGGGCATAAGTAGCAAGGCATTCAAATAGAATAAATGGGTCGATGAGGCTTTTACATTGAAAATATAAATGAAAATGTTATTGGTTACCGTAATATACTGATAGCAAGTTCCTCTTATGTTCGTATGGTAACGAATTTCAAAAGAGGTAAAATGAAACTGACTCCAACTGAAATCTTGAATTTCAAACCATTGAAGATAATGCTTCAGAAAATAATAAATACAGAAGAAAAAGAAGTCGACCACATGTCAAAATACAGACTACGAGTGGCACTCCTCATTTTGATAGAGTTAATCTATATAGTTCTAGAGTTCTATGGAGAACAAAGAATTCCTCAAAGATGCAAAATGGATTCTAGATTATTATATATAATATTAATATTCCACATAATAAGAAAAGGAAATTTTTACTGATTACCTATTAAGGTGTTAAATAAATAGATATTTTAATCATTTATATTTAGGATTGATGGTTATGCAAAAATAGAAATTAAAGTAAACTTTATTGCTTTGAAAAAAAATATTGCTACAAACCTTACTTTAAGTAAATTACATTAGCTTCTGTCCCAGTTTCTCTAATTCTCATTCAAAATAGAACCCCACTACTTGAGGAGATCGTTACTAAAAAAAAATTACTTCGAAATAAATTGTCAATGCCTTTCTTCTACCAAATCTAACTTAAAGCTTCACGTTGATAAAGTTTGCTTGTTTTTCTGCACACTAACCTCAAATCGAAAGCTGAATTCCTAGATAACACCCAAGGGAACAATAAAACATGTCTCGAATTCTTTCGTAATTCGATAAGTGCTTCTGAGAAATCCCCCATCTGTTGCTGAAGACGTTTCTCCTTGAGAACCCTGTGGACGGAGCCTGCATCTGACGAGTTACCAGGGTCATTCAAGAGATTGCTTCAACCCTTGCAGGGAATGAAGGGTAGTAACTACACTATTTTGGTGTGAATAGATGCCGCGGCCATCTCCGTAGGTATATATAGTCAACTAGGGACGAACAGGATATCAAAATAGACTAAAAAAAAAAAGGAAGGTTGGGTCGTTATAAAGCATCTGCAAGATGAAAGTATGGGCTTCAAGGAACCACGCATAGATGTATTGGTTCTTTTACTAGGTCACCATCAAGAAGTGAGCTACTATTGTACTATAACTAAGACTATTATACACAAGGGGTGAGAGACAGACCATGACTACCATGGCAGAAAGCTTGCTAGTTGCAGCTTATATCATCCAACTCTTGACTGGATCAAGATCTATGGGGGCTGGATCTGAGTAAGGCAGTAGAATATTACTAGATGGCGCCTTAATAACACGAGATTAGAGCACTTGTACTACTGCTGGTGGTAATCGAGTCTAGTACCAAGTGGTTTCTATTCTTATCATGAAAGTTTTGCTTGTATTTGAATTATGTTTGCAACGATTTATTCGGTAAGTTCCATTCTTTCCTTCACGAATTTTATATCATGTATGAAATGCTCCAAATGGAAGGCTCCCATAAACATGTGCCAATGACACTTATGTCCTGCGATTGTTATCTTTCCTTACTAACGTCACATAGTACACCCGAACCTGTTGTACTCGAGGTTAGTACTAATGCAATAAGCTTTCAAAATTTTATTACTATGATTATTACTATTACTGAGATGACACCTATCCATATGGAACAAGCCTACAATGTCCATTGACTGGAAAGTCAAGTTTCCAAAGAATATTATGGTGTTCGTTAGGAAGAAGTTCGTGGCTACCATAATGTTTCCATTTTTGGAAATTATGTTAATGATTATTTTTAACGTTTTTTTAAGTTCAGCGCAAAGACTTATCTATTTGATAAACTAGCAATTTAGCATTACACAAGTTAATGAGAAGAGCGGCAAAATTTGTCGCAGTTCTGAGACAGTAATCTTAAAAGCTAGACCTAGACAAGACAGAAAGAAATGAGTGTTAGACAGGTTAGGGCCGATTGCATTTGATCGTGATTGACAAGAGATGGTTCTACTTGTTTCATATAAGTGTATATATATATATATATATATATATATATATATATATATATATATATATATATATATATATATATGCTTAAAAATCACAGTAGAACAGTTGAGCACGTGACTTCATTAAATAAGCGAATACCACAGGAAAATTATAGTAATCAAAAATTCTCCTAAAGGTCTTCCAGGCTGCATATATGAAATTCCTTGCAAAAAGTGTGATAAAGTCTATTACGGACACACCGGTAAATCTCTTTCACAACGTCTCAAACAGCACCAATATTCTGTGAGAACTGGGCAAATATCGAATGCTTTATTCCGTACCATATGAGAGATTTAGATCATCCTATTAACTGGAGTCAAGCAAGAGCCTTAATCCCATGAATACACAGTTAAAAGGAATATCATTGAATCTTGTTTCATCAAGTAAAATAATAGTAATGTTCTAAATTTAAGTCTTGGTTTATTTAAACTTGATGCTTTCATAATGAAAAAAATTGTAGATAAATATAAGCAACAAAATTAATATATTCAGTTCTTACATGTTTTGCACTGTAAAGATACTTTGTAATTTCGGTCAAATCTGTTTAGGTTTGTGACCGTGTGATATCCGATAATCCTGGATTATCTCTTTTAATTTTTTCCCTTTTGACAATTAACCATCTGGTATTCTTGATCTTGTTGTGTACCTGAGACCTTTCTCTCCAATATTACTTCATTAGCTCCTTGACAATGTCTTAGTAAAGACGAAAGCGCTTGGATTTCTGACTATAATTTTCCTGTGGTATTCGCTTATATATATATATATATATATTATATATATATATATATATATATATATATATATATATATATATATATATATATATATATATACATATCATTCGAGCTACAAATGTCCTTTAATATCTCATTCGCTCTACCTCGGAATTGATATATTTTCATATATGTACCGAAGGGGAATTTTTAGTCGATAATAATTTCGTCCCCTCATGGACCGAACCACCGTCCAGTGGAACGGGAACGAAATCAGGACGGCCTAGTGAATTACATATTATAGGACATTTGTAGCTCGAATGATCTATATGAATCACGGTGATGTGATAATTATTCATATATATATATATATATATATATATAATATATATATATATATATATATATATATATATATATATACATATATATATATTACTGTCATTACAATAATAAATATAAATGAAATTCAACGCAGGTATAAAGTAGACTTTACCACCACTTGGGAACATCATCCCTATTACTGTATAACGCAGCTATTATAACAAAAGTAAAATGTTAAAATTTTTGAGTGAATGCTAAAATTGTAAACTATATTAGTTCGAACGGACTCCTAAACAGTCTGAAGTCAAGCCAAATTAGATAAATCTGATCGAAATAACTTATGAATTTTAAAACAGACACTAAAAGCAAAATCACCCACTGTGCACGTGTTTGTCTGGTGGACTCTTCTGTCATTTAATAAAAAAAAATGTCAACATCTGCATCCATTCACGCAACATCTTGGATGCTAATACGAAAACATAAACCTCGAGGAATGTTTTTTTTAATAGAATTTTTCATCCACTGTCCACAAAACAACCTCTTCTTGCAAGCCACTCCAAACGCCTGCTTGTCAACCAGACGTACTAGTTCTCACGGTGTAAAAAAGAAAAAATAAAAAAAAATAACGCCCACCTTAGACTCACTTTTCAATTATGCCTGGCTCATATATAAGTTTCGCCTGTCCTCCCCGTTGACTCGTCTGTTCGTCGACGAAGGCAGGACTCCTCATTTCTGGACAGTTTCCTTCACTGCTGAAAGAGGTGAGTTTAAAAAATGGACGATTTCTTCAGGGGGTTTCAAATGTCATTAAATTTACGGTTGCTCGTTCACTTCATGACGGATCTCACACTTTCTTTGTTATTATTATTATTATTAGCTGTAGCAGTAGCCATGCAATGATATCTCATATCTGTGTCCTTCGTAGATAATGAGATAAGAGATCGACGCTGAGAACTCTGAAAAGATTATGATTTTCAACAACATTTAGTTTTCCCATAGTTATTAGCCATCAGATGCTTCATTTATTTATAGTGAAAGTTCATTAGTAGCACAAGAAAAACTTTAGAAAGTTTGCATCTTTTAAAAACTCGCGAAATATTAAAAGAGTTTCAGGGTCTTTTGAGAGTAAGTAGGTGTTTGGTATCAATCGGTTTCTTGTAATTCTGTAAGAGAACGTAAATAAGATTTCCTTTTTGTTTCCAGTTAAGAAACAATCGTTGGGCCAAATTGGTTAAAATTGAGGTTTTTAATTTATCTGATGCCAAACTTCTTAAAAAAATAATAATAATTTCACCAAACCTGTTAAAATTTAAATTTTTTGGTGCCATACTTGTCAAAATTGATATTTTTTATCTTTTTTTTTCCAAACTTGTTAAAATCTAAATTTTTTGTGCCAAACCTGTTAAAATTGAATTTCAATGCTGCCAAACTTGTCAAAATTTATTTATTGATTTTTTTATTTATTTATTTATTATTTATTTAATATTTTTTTTATGCAAAACTTGTTAAAATTGAGATTTTTTAGTTCATTATCTATCAGTCGAATAGCTAGGACTACCAACATGAAGAGAAATTCAAAATACAAACTGTTTATGATGTCAAATTGTATTCATATGTTGATCTGCAAAAGTGAGAGCTACAAATGATTGGTTTATATGAGTTTTTTTTAATTATTATAATTAATTTTTTTCTATCTTTTTCAGATGGTTTCTCGTTTGACAGCAGCGTTACTCTTCGGAGTAATCGCAGCAATTAGCGCTCGTAAGTCGTAGTATAGTAGATTGTCACTACTGTAATCGATATCAGACGTAAGACTAGTATTATGGAAAATAAAAAGACATAGCTTTTCGTTCTCATAAAGTTCAAGATTTTGTTAAAAGTTTGCTGTCTTTTAATAATCCTCTTCACCTGTAAACACGCAGAGACCCCTGGACGAAGAGCCTGCTACTACGAGAGCTGGGCCGTGTACCGACCCGGCGAAGGCGCTTACGACATCGATGACATCCCGGCAGATCTGTGCTCCCACCTGATCTACTCCTTCTGCGGCGTCTCTAACGTCACCTGGGAGGTCCTTGTCCTGGATCCTGAGGTAAATAAAGAAAGGGAAATCCTACTAGGACATTAATGCTATTTCCAGGATGGTTCTTGAGGTAGGAGAGTTATGATAGCGATTCTTGAGATATAATAGTTATGATAGCGATTTTAAAGTGATTTCAATGCTACTATGAAGTGATCCAACAGGCTTTAGAGACCACAGTAAAGACCAAAAGCTCTGAACTCCTTCTGTGGCGTCTCCAACGTGACCTGGGAGGTCCTTGTCCTGGATCCTGAGGTAAAGAAAGGGAGGGAAATCCTATTAGGACATTAATGCTACTTTCAGGGTGGTTCTTGAGGTATAAGGGTTATGATAGCGATTTTAAAGTGATCTCAATGCTTCTATAAAGTGATCCAACCGGCCTTAGACGGTAGGAACTCCAAGACCAAAAGCTCTGAAAAACGAAATTTTCCTTCAGCTGGACATTCAGGGAAAGAACTACGAACGCTTCACTGGTCTGAAAGCCAAGTACCCGGACTTGAAAACTACCATCGCCGTCGGAGGATGGGCTGAAGGAGGCAAGAAGTACTCCCAAATGGTCGGTGTGCCCGAACGTAGGGACAGCTTCATCAAGAGCGTCGTGGGTAAATATTCTAGGATTCTTTTGTTTTCATTTCCTCCCGAATTTTATTGGCTCATGACAGATACCAGAATTGTGCCATATTTAAAATTACTCTGGTATTTTTTTTTTATTTAGTTCCCCTGGTTTTAAATAGTTCTTCAAACATTAAATCTTGAAGAAGGGATACAAGGTTCCTCAGAAGTGGGTATTCTTGAAAATGAAAAGCAGATATCTATCTTTTCCACAATAATTATTGAGCTGTCTTTTAAAACGAGATATCCTCTCATTTCTAAATCCTCAACTTTCTCACATTTCACCGGCCGCCTGTTTCTTTACCGACAGCCATGCTGAACCAGTACAACTTCGATGGGTTCGACCTCGACTGGGAATACCCCGGGGCAAGCGACAGGGGTGGCGCATGGGCCGACAAAGACAATTTCTTAAAACTGGTTAGTATGGGTACACCCCAAAAGGTATAATTACGGAGGTAAAGCAGTGCCTCCTTTTCTGATGCTGTTAACTGAAGTGGTCTTTAAACTGAACTGGTCTTTAAATGGGGTGACAAAGACAATTTCCTAAAATTGGTTGGTATGTTCCCAAAAGGCATCACTATATTAACGGGAGGCATAGCAATGCCCATCTTTTCTGATGCTGTTAACTGAAGTTTGGAGAGCATTTTCATGTAGTTATACTGCTTAAATTTCTCATTTTTGGTCTTTTTACTGACCTCTTGGTGCAAGATATGCAATTTTCGAAGCAATATCCTCATGCACAATCTTTACGTTTCAGGTGGAGGAACTTAGAGCAGCCTTTGACGCAGAGGGCAAGGGATGGGAACTCACCGCCGCCGTTCCAGTGGCCAGGTTCAGACTCCAAGAAGGATACCACGTGCCCGAGCTTTGCCAGTCAGTAAAATAAGCATTGCCCAATACCCTGCAATACTCAGAGTTGGCATGATTTTAAAGAAATGTTCCCCCAGTACCTAGATTTGGAGTTTTATTTGACACATTGGATTCTTCTGAGAGGTAAATGTTGAACTTTTTCCAAACAGGTTGCTGGACGCTGTTCACTTGATGACCTATGACCTCCGTGGTAACTGGTGTAACTTCGCCGACGTACATTCCATGTTGTACACAAGGCCCGGACTTGATGAGTGGTCTTACGAAAAGCTTAATGTGGTAAGTATTCTTATGAATGCTTCGAAAGCACTTTGAGAGGGGAACATAGATTAAAGACATAACATAACCATTATACCTATTTTCTATTTTCCAGTCTAAATATAATACATTATTATTATTTTCCATCGTCCCTAAAATAAGACTTCAAATACGTGTCTCAGTTTTAGTTCTAGTACAATACTAGTTATTTTATTAGGTAACTGCTTTCCATTAACTGAAAGCATATATTTTCAGAGGTTCTATCAAATATAATCCCCCAACCCAATATTTTTTTTTTTTTTTTTTTTTTTTTTTGCCAAACAAAAATGAACAGAATTCATGAAATAAACTTAAATTGACCCCAAGTGATAGTTTCAAGCCTCATTTTAGACATTATGCTAACGTGTCTTTTGGCCACCTATTTTTATACCAGAACGACGGAGCTCTTCTGTGGGAGGAATTTGGATGCCCACGCAACAAGCTGGTGGTCGGAACTCCCTTCTACGCAAGGACTTACACTCTCTCATCACCTGCCAACCACGAGATTCACGCTGGCATCAAGCAGTGGATCGGAGGAGGAAATCCAGGCCCTTACACGGAGGCTTACGGAACTTTGGCGTACTTCGAGGTGAGGATAGAGGTTCTATTGAATAGAGAGTGGATTAAGATAGATAGATGTTTTTGTTTTAATGAGTCGCTTATATCCTCTTCAGCGTATTCGGTTTATTCATTTGAAGCCTGAGAAGGCAAAGCCTCTGGAGTTGTTAAGATTTAACCACTGGCATGTCATTCTGGAATTCCAACAGGTCTGCAAAATGATGCTGGATGACAAAGCCTGGGTTCCTGAGTACGATAATTTGGGTCTTGTTCCTTACACCTACAAAGGTAAGCAATTTGGTATATGACAGTCCGGTGAGACTATACGCAATTCCCTGCTCAACAAAAAAGTTAGATTAATCCAATCTCAAATCGTACCCAAAGCTTAAAATGAATCCTTATTTATTCATTGCCTCCAGATGACCAGTGGGTAGGATACGAAGATCCCGACAGCCTCCAAATCAAGATGGACTACGTGAAGGAAATGGGATTCCTCGGAGCCATGACCTGGGCCATCGATCAGGACGATTGGCACAACTGGTGTGGATTAGGTGTTAATCCCATGATGAAGTGAGTTCAGACTTTCTGGGATTTTTTCATGTCTTTTATAAATAAAAAGCGTAGTTTTTTCGTTACTTTAGTATTTCCAAAATATTTGATTTATGTGAGAACTACATATAGATGATGAAGGTAAAATGGTATTTTAAGAGTTATGAATATAAGAACCACGTCGTAGAAACTTCATCTTACACTCTCTCTCTCTCTCTCTCTCTCTCTCTCTCTCTCTCTCTCTCTCTCTCTCTCTCTCTCTCTCTCTCTCTCTCTCTCTCTCTCTCTCTACTGAGATTATTGATATTATATTCATGTTTCTATTTTTCCAGCGTCATGTATAATGGCCTCAAGGATTACGTCGTTCCAGAACCTACACCTAAGGTGAGCATTCGTAAATGAAATCAGAATAATTACATTAAGTATGCTTAGATCATTTATCTATATTATTTGGCGGTTTCTTAGATAACATTTATCAAGGTAATGCGTTAATGTTTCACAATCTTCTCTATTTTCAGAAAAATTAAACCATTGGCTGCTGCAATGAGGTTATTTTGCAAAGACTACGAGCAGATCATCTGTGGAGACTAATGTGCTTTGGATTCTCCCTCAAAAACATGATATCTAAGAAGCTTTCGTTTGGGGAAAAAAATCTAAAATTAATTGAAATGTTCGTATCTGGATGATATAAGATAATCTGACCTAACATGTCTCCAGCACAAATGACTAAATTGAGCAATAAACAGTTATTTAGTACATGCCATATTCTTTTCCCTTTGTTGACACTTCATGATTACATATCATTTAAGGTGTGTGAGAATTTTTATAAGGTAAAATCTTCATAGAATAACGGCCTCGAATGAAATATATATATAAAAACTCTTGATATATTTGTAATATTAATTAAAAGTACAATAAACTAATCAAAGCATCATCATGGTAGTTTTATAACTTCACCCAATACTCTTACGAGTTCCCAAAGTAAAAAAAAACTTTATAGCTTTGTTAGTAACAATGATTATTTGCCTATGAGCAACTTTGGAAGTAATGTGTGATAAATTGGCTTTGGGCTGCCTTTAAATATGATCTGTTTTGTCACGTATAGCCAGTTCAGCTCTTGGGAACCGCGTAGGAGATTCTTATGACTGATGGCTGACAAAACAAAATTATGTAGTGTCCTATTCGTTAAAGAGGCCCAACTTAACAAACATGGGGCACCTGAGGCAGTTATTGCTTCTGTCAAATGAAAACAGATTATAGTTTTTCTTTATTCCAAAAGAGCTGTCTCTCGTCCCATTAAAAGTACATGAAACGCAAAGAACTGCGTATATGTAAAACAGGTTGTTCCAAGAGCAAGACCCTGTGCTGGCATTAGGCCACCAATATAAGCAATTCGTTGCGGTTCTTCCAACTAGGGTAATTCTCACGATAGCTGAGTTTGCCACGAAGTGCAGGGTGGATCAGTGGAAGTCAGACGCCCAACTTCCAGAAGCTCTAGCAGTCCAAGAACCGCGCGAGTCATTGCCCTTGGATAGTAACTCACCAAGGAAGGACTGGAGAACACTGAACAGGGCTCCCAGTGGCATTGAGATGACGAGGGATAACCTCATCAGGTGGAACTACATTCTCTCACCCAATTGTCCATGTAGCCACCAAGTCCAAACCATGACTGCCATCCTGACCAATTGTGGATTGGGTCCAACAGGCACCGAAGAAGAGCCCTACGATGCTAACGAAGCTGCTCAAAGAGAATGTCTGTGCTGATGAATGAATGAATGACACACATGTGTTAAGATTATAAGCAGGAGAGCAGGTGTGGCCAAAAGCCTGTCTACTACACGTGAGACACAGACTGCCTACCTGCCAAAATGAATCCTGATTATAAACAAACGGTCAAATTACTTCAACTTAGAATCCTGAAGGAAGCTGGGATTCAAACTTTGATATTTTTTTAATCATACAATACATGAAACAATCGTTATGCGTTTAGAACAGACGCCAGATATAAAACAATCTTCATTTCTTCAGGCCAGTTCTGACATAAAAGCCAATTTTCCTTGAGGGAAAGCTTAGCAGCAGCTGGAAGTAGTCTCTATGTATTAACCTGGCACTAATCAACAGATCTGTTGAGACTTTACGTTGAATAGAACCTGGTTATCACACTGCTCACAAAACTGCCTGATTCAAATAAACCTAATTATATACAAAGTCAATTAATTAGTTTCTATAAAGCTTGGACAATCTTCAGACATCAGTTGGGTGTCAGGTAGTTGCATCTGTGTGTTAATATATGCATAATCAATAAAATTAATGAGTTTCAGGATGTTTGGTGTCCATCTTTGGTAACTGTGTATAGATTTTGTCTTTTTAAGATGAGTACACCAATCATGAGATGGTGAATACTGAACGCATTACATTTTAGGGATAAATACTAAAAGAACACAGTACATTTTAGAGACAAATACTAAATGAACGGTTTGATTTATTCGCAGAAACATTAAATCATCTTAATTAAAGGAAGGAAATTATCAGGTGATAATCACGCCATCTTCTAGAATACAGCAGGACAATGATTTTAGAGATTTTTCCAGCCACTGAGAACGATGCTTTGAAAATGCTCTACTAAGATGTATTTCCGAAGGCAAAAGTCTTTGGAATTATCAGTGATACTCTATTAATCAAAAGACTGTATTGAAAAATAATAGCAGAATCATCTGCATGATGTACTCCCTTTATAGACCAAGAGCAAAGTTACTGTAAAGGCTAAAATCAGCACGAGCCAGGAGCACTACCTTAGAGCAAAGTTAATTGACATTTTGTATTATAGAACAAGACCAGAACACTACCTTGAGGAGCACCAGACAGAATAAGTTAATTGACACCTTGTGTTATAAAACAAGACCAATACCCCTGTAAATGTCAAAATCGGTACAAGCCCCAGAGCACTACCTCGAGGAGTACCAGACAGAATAAGTCAATTAAAACCAACCGTTGTCATATATTAAGAACCATCACTGACATTCCGATTTACCTATGCAAAGCAAATCACGGGCTTATAAGATTCAGTGATATTCTTTAAAGCTTTCCAAGTCAAAAGAAGTGAAATGAATCCATAGATTGTATTCGAAGCAACATTTGCAAAAACGGATCAAGATTAATTTTATTGTTGTTTATATCAAGTGTCACAGAAGAGAACATTGCACGAATTTTAGAGGGAAGTATTTCAATGGGTATCAGGAAGTATGTTGAGGCAAAAAAAATAAAAAATGAAAAAAAAAATTGAAAAATTAAAATACTCATCCCAAGATGCAAGGAACTATGCTTGTAGTAATGAAATATTCTCGAAATTCATGTAGAAAAAATAATGTCAATAATGAACCCAATTTTGGAATTTTGGCAAATTTCGGAAAAAAAAGCGTGAAAGTGATACCAATAAAAGAGGCTGTAGTAGAATGAAGGATAAATATACTGAAATCATCTAAATATGCTTAGGCATATTTAGAAATAACTGACTTAATTCCTTTCCACGAGTGTAGATGGAAGTATTGGTGCTTCCCAAAACTAAAGACGACCCAGAGAGAGTTTCGAATACTGCTGTGAGCCTATAATTATCTTTTCAACGGTTAGTAGGTGTCGTAAGATGCTTTAAAGTCAGATTATAGAAAAAATAATCTAAAATTACAAGACACGTCCCTGTAATGTACTTGGATTAGGGAACGTTGTGCAAAAATCAAACGTAATATAATCATGCTGGTGCAAACCATGAATCCTGTGAGTACAAACACAGGTCACAGTCAATTTTGGGTGCAAAGATTTATCATCGTTTTGGATTCAGTGAACCGAGGACGTACGAACTTTTCAAAAAAAAAAAGGACCACCTGCAAATATTCCCTTTACCTCGACGATAAATTCCCACACACAAAAAAAAGGAAGACAGAAAATATAAAATGAATCGTTTGAAAAATCGATTTTTGAAACAACCGCAACATACTTTCAAAACAACAATTGAATTCACACGGTGATAAGCTCGCCCACAAAGCAAGCATATTTTTGCTTTTTGTTTTTTGTTTTTGTTTTTTTCTGTTGTTTTGACTGATATATAAGGACCAGTTTATGCCTCCAGTTCTCAGTCTGGTTGCAGGAGACTGAGAAAACAGTTCATAGACAAGTGGCCTTGACTCCTTGCAACGGTGAGATACAAAGAATTACACTTTATTATCTAATATATATATATATTATATATCTATATTATATATATATATATATATATATATCTATATATATATATATATATATATAATAAATATATATATCATATAATAAGTAAAAATAATAACTATAATAATAATAAATAATAATAATAATAAGAATAATAATAAAAGGAGCTTCTAAACGCCAAAATATAGAAAGTAAGTACTATACTTCAGAGACTGAAATATAGTACTTACTGTCTATATTTTGACGTTTTTATGGGCTTCCTTTTATTAGATGGAATTATGCTGTAACGTGACCCACTTTTACCAGTCCATATATATAGATATATATAATATATATATATATATATATATATATATATATATATATGTCATAAAACAGTTTCATTTCTCAGTTGATTTTCTCTACAAGTAGAATATTTTAAAATTCTTTTCTCAGATGTTAATATCCGTTTAATAACTTATTCTTGGCTGCTCAGAATCAGCAATAAAACACAGATAGTCACTCCATAACTCGAGATAAAGTCCAGTGTCTTCATAGGCCAAAAAGAGGTACAATTTATTCAAATCTTTATTGTCTTTTGCAGATGATTCCACGCTGGGCAGTTGCCTTACTCTTCGGAGTTGTCATAGTTGCAGTTGATGCTCGTAAGTGCTGATATTATCATTATTTATTATTATTAGTATTATAAGTATTATTATTAATATATTGTAACTAGATCCGTCAATGATTCATAAAGGGTTCTTTTTGCAAGACAAAACGATGATATCCGTTTTAACTGCAATCAATGAAAAAAAGAAAATCATGGTTACCACCGCGCATGCGCATCCTCGCCCTCGACAGAAACGCCCGGAAGGCGCGCCTGTTACTATGAGAGCTGGGGCGTGTACCGACCTGGCGAGGGCGCCTACGACATCGACGACATCCCGGCAGAAATGTGCACCCACCTGATCTACTCCTTCTGCGGCGTCTCCAACGTGACCTGGGAAATCCTCGTCCTGGATCCTGAGGTAGGAGATGGGGCCATGTTTCAACACTGTCATGTGGAATATTTCATTTCTCACTACTGAGGTGGATTTATCCCAATGTTTGTTTACAGCTGGACATCCAGGGGAAGAACTACGAGCGTTTCACGGGTCTGAAAGCCAAGTACCCCGACTTGAAGACCACCATCGCCGTAGGAGGATGGGGTGAAGGAGGCAAGAAGTACTCCCAGATGGTGAGTGTTCCAGAGAGGAGAGCCAGCTTCATCAAGAGCATTGTTGGTGAGTGTTGCAGTGTTTTAGAAATCTTCTGGAAGTAGATAGCGTTCACTAGGCATACTGACAACATTCGTTTCTCCACATTGCTTTTGGGATAATGCCCATCATAATCACATACAAAATTTTCGTCATGAAATACTTGAAAATCGCCCTACCTCTCTGTTTCCAGCATTCCTTCACCAGTACAACTTCGATGGCTTCGATCTCGACTGGGAGTACCCAGGAGCGAGTGACAGGGGTGGCAAATACTCCGACAAGGACAACTTCCTCTTGTTCGTAAGTGTTGACCTACAAAGTCACTGATGTTCTTGAACAGTAGTTTGTTGGGTCGAAGCCAGACCCGTTGCTATGCCCTAAAGAACCTGACCTGACCTTTCCACGGGCTAGCACTGATCTTAAAGCTATGACACCTGGAAAAATGGTCCTAAGGATCATATTTAACTCTAGGTGCTCATTTTTATTTGCATGCAAAGTACAGAACACTGATTTCCTTCCAAAATCATGCTTCCTTCAGGTGCAAGAACTTCGAGCAGCCATGGACGCCGAAGCCATGGGATGGGAACTCACCGCTGCCGTTCCAGTGGCCAGGTTCCGACTCCAAGAGGGATACCACGTGCCCGAGCTTTGCGAGTCAGTTGCCTTCTAGTTTGGTGTTGAGAGATAATGCCTTTCAGTATGTGCTGTGAAAGAAGCCATCATTGATAAATGATCCTTCATTCAATAGTTTCAACATGATACTATTGCAGGTTGCTCGATGCCATCCACTTGATGACCTACGATCTGAGAGGTAACTGGTGCAACTTCGCTGATACTCACTCCATGCTGTTCACTAGGCCTACGTGGGACAAATGGACATCCTACGAAACGCTGAATGTGGTCAGTATTCCTTGTTTATGGAAAGGTGCATACATTCCAAAAACTAACTCTTGTCGTAGAGCATCAGTCTAGAGTGATAGTACTAGAAGCAACTGCCGTTATCTCATGGAGAGTCTGAGTAACCGCTTGTTGACAATGTCCCCAGAATGATGGCGCTCTCCTCTGGGAGGAATTCGGCTGCCCCGCAAACAAGCTGGTGGTGGGAACACCATTCTATGCCCGCACATACACCCTGGCATCGCCTTCAATGCACGACATTCACGCTGGCATCAAGCAGTGGATTGGAGGAGGAAACCCAGGCCCTTACACAGAGGCCTATGGCACCCTAGCTTACTTCGAGGTGTTGTATTTTATCGTTTTAAGTATCTTTGGTCATTTGAGGAAGGATTGAGTAAAGAACTATGATGATTCATTGTAATGTACTCCTGTGTTTTAAGGTGCAGTGGACTGCATTGCTAATTCTTCTTATATTAATGATCCTTCGACAGGTCTGCAAGATGATGCTGGATGACGCAGCCTGGGTTGACGAATATGATGCTGAGGGTTTTGTGCCCTACACATACAAAGGTACATTTCTAGGGAATACATAATCTTCTAAAATATTCTCGATACTTTCTGTTACAGTACTGGTTTCATTAAATGAAGAATATACTTAGTTTGCACGCCTGTGCTGCAGTTTTTACAAGTAGCCTATCTTAGAGTAAAACTCACTGAAATGTACATAACGATTTTGTCAGCTTTAGCTACGAGAAAAGGTTTAAGTTGTGCAATGTAGTTTTGCACGATACAGATTCTAAAAAACTTTTATAGGGTACACTTTTGACTGTATGAAAATTCTGGACAATTAGGCCTGTTTGCCCCCTCTGAGACGAAACCAAATAAGCCTTCTGGCTTACGGTCTTCTGATCTTGGGTCTAAGATCTGTTCCTCTCTGAAAGTTAATATCTCTCCCTATTCCCCAGATGACCAGTGGGTAGGGTACGAAGACCCAGACAGCCTCAAACTGAAAGTGGATCACGTTAAGGAGAAAGGTTACCTTGGCGCTATGGTCTGGGCCATCGACCAGGACGATTGGCACAACTGGTGCGGACTGGGTGCAAACCCCATGATGAAGTGAGTGGAATCTCTCTCTCTCTCTCTCTCTCTCTCTCTCTCTCTCTCATGAAACGGATTGATTTAGTATCCTGGCTTTTATCAGCTGAAGTAATATAAATATACTCTTTTGTTTGCAGCGTTATCTACAACGGTCTGAAAGATTACGTTGTCCCAGGAACCACACCAAAGGTAAGTTTCTCCCAGATGAGTTTTCATTCTGTACAAATGAAAAAGTAATACATTCATGGAATGAATAAAGCTTATTTCTGCAGTTTCGTCAACAAGAAACAACACCATTAGTTTTTGATATATGAATAATTACAGAAAGATTTGGAATAGTGAAACCATCAAGTGAAATTAAACCAC
This sequence comes from Macrobrachium nipponense, assembly GCF_015104395.2. Lineage (NCBI taxonomy): Eukaryota > Metazoa > Arthropoda > Malacostraca > Decapoda > Palaemonidae > Macrobrachium > Macrobrachium nipponense. The sequence continues at coordinate 2,606,237 of NC_061101.1, read as the reverse complement.
TGACGCTTGCTTGCCAAAATGCAGTCGTCAGAGCATGAATGCCTTCTTTTAATAATCTGATTATTTACTCCTTACTCCTTACAGAAGAACTAAGAGACACCATTTATTATTATCAAGAAGACCACTTCGCTACCTGAGAAGGAACAGGGAAACAAATATCTCGTTTGAAATGACGTCGCCATTAAAGTTTATCTAGACCTTGGTCAGGCTACTCAAAATCTGTGACCAGTTGATTTTCGGTTCTTCAGACTTGCGTCTTCCTGGTGTGAACAATCTCGATCAGTTGTAAAATTGTCATCAATAAAAAGGAAAAATACTTGAATATTTTTTATATATATATATATATATATATACGACCGTTTTCGTAAGATGTTAAGTGTCAATTATTCTCTTGTCATTTTTATAGACACATGCTTCAAAATTCAAATGAAATAAAACCCATGAAGCTTTTAGCCACGGCCTAGTTTTGGCCTGTCCTATATCGTTGCCAGGCGCACAAATAAGGCTTAATTTAAACTTAAATCAAAATAAAAACTACTGAGGCGAGAGGGCTGCAATTTGGTGTGTTTGATGATTGAAGGGTGGATGATCAACATAACCAATTTGCAGCCCTCTAGTCTCAGTAGCTTTTAAGATCTGAGGGGTTGACAGAAAAAGTGCGGACGGACAGACAACTAAACAAGCATTTTTAGTTATCCTCAATACATCGAACTAGTGCGAAGTGTCACTCGCCCATAGCCGTGCACTACAGATGTCCTCGAAACTTGGGATCTGTCCAGATGGTAGCAATTCTTAATCGACCTAATCAGTGTTGTCTGAAAGTGAGGAAGAGTTCTCACGCATTCGAAACAGAAATGAACCCGATGTTATGAAGTATTATAGTATACATATACCCATCAATTCATTTGCATGTTGTTTAGTACAAAAAAAAATCAGTTTCTGTCATGTGCTTATTAAGTGTCCGTTTTTCTGTCTGGTTATGAATCTAATAGTCATTTATATCTTTATTAATTGCCCCAGCAATCCACTTAACAGGTTTGATTTGTTTTTTACGTTTTTACAAATAAAAATATTATAAAAAAAATCCATCTTCATTCTTGAATTCATATGACAAAATCAGTATGAGCCACATTCAGGTAAACACAGATCTTTTAGTTTATAGTTTCATTATAATATTCATTTAAAGTTACAGCGCTTATAGTATAATGTTTGTACTTTGTATTAAGATTCAAGACTTCCATGGGAATTTTGAAGATAAAATTTCCATAATTCCTGAGTCAGTTTTTTTAAGGACTTGGGTACTCCTTCAATCAGCTCAGTAGTTTGAAATTCTATCATTTTTATCATCTAAGACCATGACTGTTGTGACGCCGAGATAAATGCAAATCGAAATGCATCATCAAAGGAAATAAAGAAACAAATTTATTAGAAATTTATTACAAAAAAAATATACAAACAGGTTTTGGCAAATAAATACGTAATGTTGAATTTCTTACGTCCAGGTGAAGACAAAGGGAAGTTTGGAGACGTAATTTGAATAAGACGCAGCAGATAAGTATAGCAGATATCAGTGAGCAAAGTCGATTAGACGTCATGAGAGGAGGAAAAAATATATATATTTATAGAACGAAAACTTCCCCGAGTTACGCGCAATGTACACTATAGTCTAATCAGGTCACTCATTTTCGTGGAAGTTACAATTTGACGCGTCACACGACGCGAAAAATCAATGATTTATGGCGAAGCTTTCGATTTCGGGAAATTCGCTATATGTACAAAATGTGTCGAATGTAGACACAAAGAATTCAGAATAGGCGACAGACAATGTCTATGAATTAGTAAAGTTATTATTTCGAGGCTTCTAGATATACATACACATGATATATAATATATATATATATATATATATATATTATATATTATCTTATATATAAATATATATATATCAATAATTTCTTTATTATATATATAATATATATAATATATATCATATATATATATATATATATATATATATATATATATATATATGGGTGCCTTCGTCTGTGCACGCTCGCAAGCCATTCAGTTTTAGTTCTCAACTGTTGATAAACGGAAGTCATTATTTGTTTTCTCCAAAGCAGTTTGATACGAAGTTCAATACAAACTCAATCTGAAAGATTACTTGCATGCATTTGCTGAATTCATAAATCCAACTGAAGCCAATTATCCATGTCTGTTTCAGCGCCGTACTGAAACCGTTTTCCTTTGGGAATGTGAAGGACAAGTTATAGTTCATAAGCGAGATATTTACATGTTTCTGCGGGATGGCTTCGTCATTCCCCTAAGGACCCCGTTCCTGAGGTCTCCAGTCCTCCATACAAGGTTGGCCGTAGCCCCTTGGGAAGGACAGAGGAGCACATGCAGCTGAAGATGGCGCCTGCAAGGTCTAGTCCTTCCATCTATGATGTATGGGCAGGTAAGGGTACAATCAATTAAAATCTCATAGTTTTTCTAGTCCATTTCCTGATTGATTTCAAACTTCTTTCTGTTCTCAGTAACCAGTATTAAGCTCCACCACGGCTGGTATAGAAGGCAGTTTAGGTACCAGGTTCAACGTAATCTCAGATCTATCAAAAATTGTGCGTTTTTAGGCATCGACTGAACCAGTGCTTTTGTAGTCATGTGGCAAAGGTTTTCCAAGGCAAGCAAAACACGCTGCATGTGGTTTTTCCATGGTCATGATTAAGGGGACCTCTTTGGATAAGGCACAGGGAGCAATATCCAAAGAACTTTCCCCTGGAAGGAACAAAACTATAGCCATACCCAGAAAGCCTATTGGACGGACCCTACCTTCTTCCCACCGGTGAATGAAAACCTTTGACCTCCCGCCCTTGTGGCCAGTAACATCCGAAGTGTATGCAAGGCTCAGGAGGAGTGAGGGGGTACCAAGCTTCCATGCAAGGTACGTAGACCCTGCTACCTAGGTTAGGTTAAGCTGCAGCCTCATAAATACCTCTGCTAAACTCTATGATCTACGTTAAGGCCTCGCTCGTTCAGTTAGACAGTAGAACGCAGTGTCCTAGGTTAGGTAAAGCTTGAGAAGGATGGGATCCATGCCTATAAATACAGTCGCTACTTTTGGGGTAAATTTACACGAAGAAAGTCTGGCTGTAGATGATGGCCATCTTAGGTTAGGATTGATTAGAATGGGGACGTTTCCATGACTTCCTCGATGTTTATTTTTTAAGGGACAGAGAAGGGAAAATATCTCGGTACAAATTAAAGGCTTTTAGGTCCTCGATTCACATTTCAGCCTTCGGTTTTAGAATCAGTTGATGTCTGAATTGTGTTCTGACAATAAAACTAGTGTGGCCAATTTTGTTACCAGTGTCATTCCCTCAGCATGCATAGAAATTTCTGAGTGATTGAAATACTGGAGAGTCGTTGCATTAATCCCATAATTTTACTTGTAAATTTACAGGAACTCTCACACATCATATAAGCACAAAATAGCAACGGGTAATGCAGACACTTTTATACCAGTGGCTGGCCATTTGGTTTTCTATCCAACTTGACAACCAACCACCTGTCAAAAGGACTTTTCTTGTATAAATGTAATTGACACGTGATTTCTAATTGCTAAAGAATTAAAAAAAAAAAAAAGTAAGCAAGATTCCTTTATATGACTCCTGTGAAATCATCCCATTGCCAGAAGGAAATATAATAGTACCTGATTCAAAGTCTCAATGTGAGATCTATCCAGGTATTCCCTCGACAAGCAAATTCCACTTACTATAACCTGATAATGACTCTCTCTGTACCTGGCGCTTATTTCCAGATAAAGCCGATATAATATTTTGGTTCTTGCAGATGGTGAAAATGGAGGTGAGGCCAATCACCACAGCTTTTCTGCTTCCAGTCACCTCTGATGATTAGAAGCCACTCAGGTACTTGCAGGGTTCATACCAGATCTGCTAAACAAAAGGTGATCAGTTCCCCTTTGTCAGAAGCAATCATTGTCACAATGGCCCAGTGTAAGTTAAGAATGGGTATACATCATTTTCCTGGATGAGCATTATGGACATTCTCAGTCTAAGGATGGGAAACTTGTCTGAAGCATCGCTTTTAAGGATCCGGAGCAGCGATGACACTTTCGACCCAGTGGCGATAGTTGGAAACTTTTGCATAGATGCCAAACTTCCCCCTCTTGCCACATCCTTCGCCAAAAGAGGTGATGCCGTAAATGTACCTGAAATCCCAAGATGAGAAATGAGACAGAGCAGGTTAAAAATGACTAATTCTTTCTCAAGTTTTAGGATTTTGTACAAGGCTTATAATACCCTAATCTGTTCTTTACAATACTGCAAATATTTTGTTTAAATCAAACAAGCATCTCTGCAGGAAGAAGAAATATCCGAAATTCTGACAATATTTAAAGACGAATACTGACTGGTTTTTACTATCCTAACTCTGAACTCTATGAAAATCTAACCAGGACAGTAGCAGCATGAACTCAAACCGGGTATCAAGATTTCTTAAATAACTCAGCGGCATGTTTTACAGACCATCTACCCTGACGTTGGCACAGAAGGGGTCCTCCAGAATCCCCCGCACAGGAATCGACACGTCCTCTTCTGTATCCTGCGCAGAACATGTTGGACGTTATGTAGTAATCCTCATAGACAGCCTCACACACGTTGCTGGCTATGATTGGAACCTGAAATCCACTTTCATAAGTAATAAGACACATAAAGGCTCGGTCACACATTTGCGATTCAAGGGCGCACAATGCATAACTGCTGAAGTTTTGCTAATTACGACGTCATTATGCAGTAATTACGACCAAATCACCAACAATCGCCATGAATCGTTACTGTGTCGCCAAGTTTGGAGAGGTGCACTGAGAGATGGCGGATGTTTTAAAACATACACAGCCACGCACACGAATGATGGCGATGATCGCCAAAACCAGCCATTACGACATGCATGTCCTCGGATCGCAAATGTGTGACCGAACCTTAGCTCTTTTCCTATTTTGTCACTGTCACTCAGGAACTACTCTTTATATTGCATTCAGTTGAAAAAAATCTCACAGTTGTGTTCCAGACATATGACTTGGCCTAAGATGGGTGTGCAAAATGTAAGTCTCTGAAATGTTTAACAACAGATAAATACCTTCAGGTTTTTGTATACAGAAATTTCACATGCAGCTTTGCTGCATTTCTCAAGTAAAACATTATTCTCAAGTAAAACATGATATCCAGGCAATTTTCACAAATTCTGATGCATAACATCATCCGCTAGAATAAGACATACTAATAACATATAATGAAAATAAACATGTAACATGACCAGCAACATTATAAGGACGTCCTACTATGTGCATGCTTGCAAATATTTCTTGTAGCACAAACTAGTCAACAACTACCTCTGCTTCATGAAGGACATCTGTACCAAAGATGTGGGTGTTCCTCTCCTTCCCCCATCCTATGATGGTGCAAGTATCACCAACAGGCAGGGTGGCCCATTGCTCAGGAAGGCAAACGGGGAAAATCCTTGGCCCAGGATCTACAGGTTCTGGGAGTTGCAGAAGTGCCACGTCATTATCAACAGTCGTGGAGTCGTATTTGGGATGGGTAACTGATCTCGATACCTGATTAAAGAAAAGACAAGTTTGACTGGGGATAGTCTTCTTTGGACTGGGTATTTCATGTGTTACAAGCTCCTATGGCTGTTTATTCCCCTGAAGGAGAATTCGAACAGTGAACTGACCTTGTAATCCAGTTCAGCTCCTTCCCTTACAGCCAGGTCGTGCTCTCCAAGTCGGACATAAAGCTTCCTCCTCACACAGTGGGCTGCTGTCAGCACCCACTGGGGAGCAACCAGTGTTCCACCACAGAAAGCCTCCTATGAAAGATAGGAATCCAGTACATTTGTAATCCAGGTCAGAAGATCAAATCCAAAACTTACTAGACTTCGATTCAGGCTTGTGGATAAATTACCATTCACAAGTGGATATTCAAAACAATGCTTTTATGCCAAAAGAGAAAGACCAGCAGGAATTACTGAAATTCTACTCAAGTATCTAGATAACCCAAAAACATTTCTTTCCACTGGGAGAAGAAACGACGGGAAATCGGTTCTTCCTACCCTATATCTGTTGAGAATGACCACTTGCCACGGCCATTCTCCAGGCTGCGCCTCTTGCCCGCCCAGGATCCTCAGACTCCACTTTGGAGTCGTGACATTGCTGACGCCACACTCTTTCGGGAGTGATCTTTCCGGGGAAGACGAAGAAGACCACGAGAAGGACGAGTGAGACGGCGTGTAGGGAGTGGTGGACACTTGGGTTCTGGGTGGTTCACTGTCCTCTTCAGCTGGAGGGAGAGAATTGACAGGACTTTAATTACAGTTTATTGAGTACTTGCTAGTTCTGCACAGCACCAGTAAAACTAAATATCCAGTTCTATTTGACTGAGAGTGAGCTTTACCACCGTCTCCTTTCTGTTTTTGCTTCCTCGGCTGTTTCCTGTTCCGCCTGTACCACTTTTCGCACAGGGACCCCTCGACGTAACAGAAGGTTTCTTCGTTAACGACGCGAGCACCGCAGAACAAGGGATACTTGCAGGACCTGCAAGCAGAGAGAGAGAAAATCTAAATACAAAATGATCATCATTTAGGAAGACGAAAGGACAGGATGGAAACAGTTTCAGAATACACACAAAAGCCACAACAAGAGAACTTAGAACTGAACATCAAATCCCTTTCCGTTGGGTGTTTGGTGACCCTCACACCAGAAAAATTGGCAAAAATAAAGACAATCTATAAGGGCATTTCAGGGCATTTCCTTACCCAAAGGTGCTCTTATTCCTTGGGGTTCCCTAGGGTATGGTGTATTAGTATCCCAAGCCATTGATAGTTCCCACATATTTACTGTGCCACTGTTTTTGAGCATATGATAAAACAGAAATATGCAGATATAAGTTATAACTTCTTGAACTCATCTGTACTGAAAACATCCATTTTTCTTTTCCCTGTATAATCTTCAGTAAATCCAGATGGTAAAGCTGAACACCTGTATTAATGACACACCCAAAGAAATTATATTTGCCTGAATACCATTGTTGGGGTTTGATTTATCAGCTGAAGTTATTAAACATTAGTGCAGTATTTCAATTACTTGGATCATCGGTAACAAGAACGGGAACAAACTAATTAATGTTGTCTAGGTTTCCTAAAGTCTCTGAATCTTAGCTTTGGTTCTTTTACACCCTGCAGGACTCACCTGTGTCTCCTCGTCAGACAGTTCCTGCTGCAAGAGGACCATCGGGACCAGCGGGTGTAGAACATGGTGTTGAAATTGAGGAGGACTCTCATGTCGTTCTTGGGCGGCTGGCGCGTGAATTCCTCCGGGCGTATGATGTGGAAAGGCCTCCTGCCGGTGCACCGGCCACCGCTGCAACTTCGCTCCTCCTGTAGGTGGTGAGACTTGGTGAATTCGGGTTCTCAGTTATGATTCGGTGCATAAATATGTAGAACGGAAACTTACGAAAACGGAATAAACATTAAAAATTAGTAATGTGATGTTACAACACTTAAAGATAATCCCCATTCACTTAAAAACAAACTGTAGAGTTGATGTGGCTGTAATAAAGCACATACCACATACCACATATGTGACAACTTTCATATTTATTCCCTCTTCTGATTTTACTGGAACAAGATAGATACGGACATACCGTGGGATGTGTGATCATTAACCTAGGTTATTTTCCACCCGACCTTCTTTCTAGATTATAGTTGAAATTAGAAGTGTCAGCATTCTGTTTTGCTCTGAATGGTAGCACCAGATTGTTAGGTTAGATACAGTGAGCACCTACTTCCATTTGCCTTCCTATTCTCACTGTCCCCTTTTCCAGAGGAAGTCGTCCGACTGGAACTTGAGAAGTATCAAGCGAAGGTTGCAATACATTACTACCCTACTACTATTATCCTTGGATTTCAATACATTTTTAACTATTTGTTATTCTATTCATTTTTTCCTTCTTTTCTGTACTTCCCTCCAGCTCATCTTACCTCTGGAAGCTTGAATTGCAAGCCAATGGGCCCCCTGTCGTGGTGGGCTTGTTCCATAGGGATAGGTTTCATCTACTGAATAATAAAAGAGTAAGTGCAATCTTATTGTTATTTGTTTTTCTAATAAGTGGGGTCTCTTCTTTCTGTACTTACTACAGCTCGTCTTACCTCTGAAGCTTGAATTACAAGACCAATGGGCCCCCTTGGTGGGCCTTGTTCCATAGGTTATAGGCTTCAATCTACTGAATAATAAAGAATAAGTGCAATTTCTATTTGTTTTTTTTTCTAATAAGTGGGGTCTCTTCTTTCTGTACTTAACCTACAGTTCCGTCTTACCTCTGGAAGCTTGAATCAAGCCAATGGGGACCCCTGTGGTGGGCTTGTTCCATAGGGATAGGTTTCATCTACTGAATAATAAAAGAATAAGTGGCAATCTATATGTTATTTTTTTTTCTAATAAGTGGGGTCTCTTCTTTCTGTACTTACCTACAGCTCGTCTTACCTCTGGAAGCTTGAATTGCAAGCCAATGGGCCCTTGTGGTGGGCTTGTTCCATAAGGATAGGTTTCATCTACTGGATAATAAAAGAATACGTGCAATTTATTTGGTTTTTTCCTAATAAGTGGGGTCTCTTCTTTCTGTACTTCCCTTCAGTTCGTCTTACCTCTGGAAGCTTGAAGTTCAAGCCAATGGGCCCCCTTTGGTGGGCTTGTTCCATAGGGATAGGTTTCATCTACTGAATAATAAAAGAATAGGTGCAATCTATTTGTTTCTTTTTCGAATAAGTGGGGTCTCTTCTTTCTGTACTTACCTACAGTTCGTCTTACCTCTGGAAGCTTGAAGTTCAAACCAATGGGCCCCCTTTGGTGGGCTTATTCCATAGGGATAGGTTTCATCTACTGGATAAAAGAATAAGGTTACATGTAATCCTTCTTCTCAGTGTCCTCCTCACCTTCAACATGCCATCGCCGCAGACGGCGGGCACCTTGCAAGTCCTCCTTCTCCTCTGCTTGCACCTTCGGGAGCATTTCGACCAGCTGGTCCACGAGTTGTAGAGCCCCCCGCCCAGTTCCACCAGGTCGTAGTTGAAACTGTCGCTGCCCGGCTCGGGCATCGTTGCCCCCGTCAGGGCACTCTGCCTGCTGCCTGGCAGACAGAAGGTGAGAAAGATGAGGTTGATATCTTCTCTCTCTCTCTCTCTCTCTCTCTCTCTCTCTCTGCTCTCACTTCTCTCTCTCTCTCTCTCTCTCTCTCTCTCTCTCTCTCTCTCTCTAAATCCATAAAATGAATTTGTCACTCTCCCAAACTTTCACTTTCGAAAAATTACCTGAAATTATTTCTCTCTCTCTCTCTCTCTCTCTCTCTCTCTCTCTCTCTCTCTCTCTCTCTCTCTCTCTCTCTCTCTCAATAAAATGAAATTGTCACTCTCCCAAGCTTTCACTTTCGAAAAATTACCTGAAATTATTTCTCTCTCTCTCTCTCTCTCTCTCTCTCTCTCTCTCTCTCTCTCTCAATCCATAATATGAAACAGTCACTCTCCCAAGCTTTCACTTTTGAAAAATTACCTGAAATATTTGGTCTCTCTCATCATTCATAGATAGATAGATGGATACTCGTTGCTCTTACCTGGCCCTCTGCTATAATACTGACGACCTCTACTGGTTCCGCTAGCCACATGATTTTTGGATTGGTCGCCCTGAAAAATAACAGAGAATCTTTAACAAATCCTTCACGAAAATAAACCCCCCCAAAAAAAACTTATTAGCATCAGAATATTTCTGTAACGTCATCAATTACTTTTAGTTATTGTTATGTTATTTTAAATTCCGGTCATTCAAAAAAAAAAAGTTATTCCAAAATGGGGACATTTCCGTAGTTCGGTTTCTGGGCACGAGTACGTTCGCGAGTTGATCATTCAGTGTAATCATAAAATGTTAAGAAATAAAATTATAATCCTTGATAACTGTCTGATTGGTAATAAAAAAAATCGTGGAAGTCAATTCTTCACAGACAGAAGGAAAAATGAAAGTAGAAATGAAATGAGAGAATGTCCCCTTTATGAAAGAAAAAAAACAAAAAGAGAGAATTATTCCTCACCTGCTCCTCCCACCATCTCCTCCATTCTTTCCAAGGTTTGACTTTGGGACTTTGCATTTGCATCCCCTGTAAAAATAAACAAATAATAAATAAAAACAATAATAGGCTCAAAAGGAAAAAGGAGACAATCAGATAAATTTAAGACCTACAGACAAAGTAACAGACATCTCCAGACATATACTCATTCCTAGATAGACATGCAAAGGGGTTATTGAGGTAGAAAGGAGAAATAGATATTATACTATAAAAAACGGGGGGGGGGGGGGGGGGGGAGAAGACAGAAGGCAAAGGAATAGATGACATTTCACAAGAAGGGGATAACAAATAAAAATATTATGAGAACAATAAAAGTTTAAATAATCAATATTTTATACAAAAAGAACGCTTCATATTAAAATCGTTTTGCTTAACAAAAAGAACAGAAAACGTTTCGCGTAAAAACGAACAGATATGTCTTATAAAACAAAAAATAAACAAAAAAAAAAGGTTTCCAAAGATAAAAACGTTACTTTTGAGAATACGAAAAAAAAACAATAAAAATCTTCCCAAAGATAAAAACGTAACTTTTGAGAATACGAAAAAAAAAAATAAAAAATCTTCCCAAAGATAAAACGTAATTTTTTTTTTTGAGAATACGAAAAAAAAACAATAAAAATCTTCCCAAAGATAAAAACGTAATTTTTGTGAATACGAAAATCCCACGTGTTTGCTCGAAGATTTCATAGAAGAAGAAGAAGAAGAAGAAGAAGAAGAAGAAGAAGAAGAAGAAGGAGGAGGAGGAGGAGGAGGAGGAGGACCCAAAAGCAGAGTTAAAGAAAGACTAACAAAAAGCTTAAACACACTGGATGGCGTTAGAGATCCGTCTCGTGACTGTGGTTGTACACTACTTCCCTGGGTTTAATAGCATTTGCAGAAGGGAAACCAAAACTATCGAGCTGTCTATTTCTCAGTAGAAGTGTATTAGTCATAAGTCAGCTTTGAACTTCAGCAAATGTCACGTGGGTACCGTAGTTTATTTATTATTATTTTTTTTTTAATTCAATAGAAGCATAACTTTTTGTTTTACCATTTGTACATAGTTTGCCAGATCTTGTCTAAATGGAATTTGGAGATCTTGTTATAGAGTGTGTTCTCTCTCTCTCTCTCTCTCTCTCTCTCTCTCTCTCTGCTGTCTGTGTGTGTGTGTGTGTGTGTGTGTGTCTGATGGAATTTGGAGATCTTTATATAAAGTGTGCTCTCTCTCTCTCTCTCTCTCTCTCTCTCTCTGTGTTTGTCTGATAGAACTTGGAGATCTTTATATTGAGTCTGTTCTCTCTCTCTCTCTCTCTCTCTCTCTTCTCTGTGTGTGTGTGTGTGTGTGTGTGTGTGTGTTTGTCTGATGGAATTTGGAGATCTTTATATAAAGTTTGTTTCTCTCTCTCTCCCTCTATCTGTGTGTGTGTGTGTATGTGTTTGTCCGTTTTTCTGATGGAATTTGAAAATCGTTATAAAATCTTCTCCTCGTCTTCCTTCTCTCTCTCTCCTCTCTCCTCCTTCCTCTCCTCTTCCTCTCTCTCTTCTCTCCTACCATTCTCGGATCATCCTTCGTAGACCCACAATTTCCCCCCAACTTCCTTTTCCAATTGGCTCACGTCTTAAGGATCCCTATCCTGCAGCCTCCTTCGCTCCCTCCCTCGCGTGACCTCCTTCCACCTAAAGGATATTCTAATCACCCTCTTCCTCATTCTCGCGTCGGGATTTTTGCCATCCTTCCCTGTCGTCAGTCTGTTGTTTTTTTATTGAAGGCGCATCCTTTTGCCACCCGGCTAATGAACGGCCTCCTCCCCTCCACCATTAACCCACATCGCTAAGCCCTTGCAAAAGCCTTTCCGACGAGACCGGCAATGTAAACAAACTCTTCGTCTTCTTCTTCTTCTTCTTCTTCTTCTCAGTAACCCAGCCCATTCCTCCTTCAATCAGCAGCGCGGGGGTGGGGCCCAGTTGAAAGGAAGTCTTCGTCTCGGTGTCATTCACCTCGTAGACGCGTAAGTCAATGACATCTGCGCAGGACAACAACTGGTGTCAGGAGGAGCGTTTGCTGTTTCGTCGTCAACTGTTGCCACCACAAGATTGTTTTCTTTTTTGGGAAGTGCCTATGCGTGGCACCTGTTCGTTGGGACATGGCAGCAGCAGCACGAAGGGTGTCGCTTTATCTGTTAACGACCTGTGATGAGGAGCACTTGATGAAAATAGGTTCGTCAGATCCGCTGATTGAAAGGGACGTCGACCCAGAGCATAAAGATCTATAGGCCTATATAACCTACGAGCGTTTGCAGCTGCTCTGCCGGCGTTTATTTTCAAAACAAGTGACAGACGATTACAACCAATTTCGCGAGACCATCGAACTCTTGAGATGATAATAACTGATATGAAACTTCACACGAACTCATGAGAGAAGTCACGTATTTAAGAACTAATCTTCTGGAAGTGGTCTCTGAGTGATGCTGCGTCTACGTAATTGCTCACTTAACAATTTGGCATCTAAGCAAACCACGAGAAATATGTGGCAACTTCCAAGCGATCTAATCTCTGCCAGTGTATATGCGTGGCGGCTGACATTGCTCCAAACGCAATCACGCCAAAAAAAACTAAACTAAACTAAACGATCAATCTCAAGTGGTTCTGATTGAATATGAGCGAGGGATCCACACAGACAAAGCATACGTAACGACACCAGTTATTTATTCTCACGGTTCTTTGTCAAATGAGACCCAGTGTTTTCATGGAGATATCAGAAGTTTTATCTTGGATGTTTTCGGAATCAGTTCCTCCTGATTCCTGAATAAATTCAGTCTTGTCTTTGGAAATACTTTCTATTAAGTACAGCGTCGTCTGTAGAATTGTAAAGAGTCCCAGGTAACGCAAAAGAAACAAACATACAATTCCAATTTCTAAGTAAATTCTCTTTGAGGCAAATCCTGACTTCCTGTCCCCAAGAGCCTCAAGCCATGTGATAGGACTCCTTGGAGCCACCTGTTCGAAGACATCTATCCTCTGCAGGATCGAACCCATCCACGGAAGGATGAGTCACAGAAGGAATGCCCCCACAAGAGACGAGAGATAGAAGGATTCTGATGAGGCGCCCTTGACTTGAAAGGAGTTTGCAGTGATACCCCCCAAAAAATAAATTGTTGGACCAGCGTTCAATTCATGCTGACAAGAGAGTCCGAATCTGACGACTGAATCAGAGATCTGGTGAGCTGTTCAAGAGGGATGTAAAAAATATATAAAAAAAAACTTACGTAACAGGCCTTACTTATACGTGCTTTAATGCCCAAGCAGGAATCTCTCTCTCTCTCTCTCTCTCTTGCACGATTTTCCTTCCTATTTATAAGCTTTATCACGGCCTTTTAGTCTTTCTCTTTTTTTCATGATTCTTGATCTCCTCCTCTTATACTCCTTCCGTCTAGTCTCTGCCGTGTTTATTCAGGAAGTCGTCCTCGAGTGCGGGAGACGGAATAGCCCTTATCGCAATGTCGAAATGTTGGACCTTCACCCCTGATTAATCGCTGTGACTCTCTCTCTCTCTCTCTCTCCTGAATTTACAGTTTATTTTTCTTGCTTCGTTTTTCTGTTATCTGCTTCGCACCGTATACAAATCTTATTTCTCTTCGATCGTGTCTTGTGCCTCTCTCTCTCTCTCTCTCTCTCTGACCAGAATGATTGATTGCATCGTAACACGAAGAAAAAAACCGATAGCCAAAGAGGGCCATGGACATAGGCCAGAAAACAAAAAACTAAACAAAAAATACTCAGTTAGCAAGAAAAACCATCTGGACACAGTTGGCAAGACGGAAAAAATGAGACCGCTTATCTGAATATGAGAATATGACTCACGAGGACTCTGCGAGAAGTGTTTGTTGATATAGCGTTCATTCATTTAATCATTTAATACTTCTCTTGTTATCTTGTCCGGGACGTGGTAAAAGTTCTATCATCTATATTTCTATAATAATGTAGGTTTGCCCTATTAACCCTCTTCTTATGTGCACCTTTCAAACAGTAGTACTACCATCTGTTTCCGTTTCAGCGCTGAATGACTTCGTAGGTCCCAGCGGTTGGCATTTGGCCCAAACTCTATATTCTATTCTGTGGTAAATCATTGCATTTAATCCCACTATACATCTACCATCAACATAAAATCCTTTCTCCAGTCACTGCAAGATCATCTTCGCTATCACCAGTTGACTCGGTTTCATATGCAAATTTTCCCATCTTACAAAGGATAACAATTACTCTCTTTATCAATTATCATCATTATCGTCTTCGACGAACCGAGGGACGTCAAGGATCGATGAGGGATACGAGGTAGTATTGGAAAGCCTCTCATTTTTAAACGGTAGATAAATATTCTTAACGCTGCTATGGCTTTTGATACCTATTAGATATAACTGAATCAGGAACACGGACCAGATACCTGGTTCTCTCTCTCTCTCTCTCTCTCTCTCTCTCTCTCTCTCCTCCTTCCTCAAGCATCCTGAAGGATAAACGTAGGACTGAGGAAGGGCAAAATCAGTCGAAAATACTGTCCATCTCCGAGATTCAGAGACGGTCACAGTTGGCTAAATGTTACTCAAGGGGGGGTAAAAATAAAGCGTTTTCCAACAGACAAGACGAGAATGTGTTTCTCAAACGCCCACTCGGTCCGACAGACGAAACTTACAGACAAGACAGACAGACAAGACAAGACTGAGGTCGGATGCTGCCGTATCTGGTATGCGCTGATGCCCATATGGGATTGTTGGTACCCATTTTTTTTTCTTTCTTTTTTTTTAGGCAGTTTATGACTTCTAGGGAGAGAGAGAGAGAGGTTCAGAAGAAGAAAAAGAAGAAGAAGAAGAAGTAGAATGAAGAGAAGAAGAAGACTAAGAAGTAGAATATAGAGAAGAAGAAAAAGAAGTAGAATGAAGACAAGAAAAAGAAGTAGAATATAGAGAAGAAGAAGACGAAGGAGAGAGAGAGAGAGAGAGTGAAGTAGAAAAATAAGAAGAAGAAGAAGAAGTGAATGAAGAGAGAAGAAAAAGACTATGAAGCTAGATATAGAGAAGAGAAAAAGAAGTAGAATATAGAGAAGAAGAAGATTAAGAAAAATAAAAAGAAGTAGAATATAGAGATAAGAAGTCGAAGAAAACTAAAAAGAAGTATAATATAGAGAAGAAGAAGAAGGTGAGAAGAAGAAGAAGAAAAAGAAGTAGAATGGAGACAAGAAAAAGAAGAAGGAAAAGAAGTAGAATGTAGAGAAGAAGAAGAAGAAGAAGAAGAAGAAAAGAAGAAGAAGAAGAAGAAGAAAAGAAGTAGAATGAAGACAAGAAGAAGAAGAAGAGGAAGATGATGATGATGACGAGAAGAAGAAGAAGAAGGAAGAAAGGAAGAAGTAAGAATGAAGACAAGAATTGAAGAAAAGGAAGAAATAAACGTAAAGAATATAGAGAAGAAGAAGAAGATGAGAAAAAGAAGAAGAAGAAAAAGAAGAAAAAAGAAAAGAAGAACGGAAGAAGAAGGAAAAGAAGAAGAAGAAGAAGGAAAGGGAAGAAGGAAGGGAAAAGGGAAGAGGAAGGGAGCAAGGGGGGACCAATTGCCAACCTCTTAAAAAGGACACCACAATGAGTGGGCTGAAGACCAGGTGACGTCACTATCAAGGAACGGGCCAGGGCGGGTAGTCCTCCGATCTTGGTCAACGCCCATATATATGTGATGTTTGAGGTTCTACCGTCTGCTAAAAAAAAAAAAAAAATAATACAAAAACGGTTCCTAAAATAGTATGGAATCCAGGATCGAATTTTATCTCTCGTCTGATGTGCAAATGTATACGTACGTATGTTTGTGTGTTATATATATACGTATATGTATGTATTTATACATATATATTACATATATTTGTGTGCATATATATATGTGTGTGTATATAAACATATATATATATATATATATATATATATATATATATATATATATATATATATATATATACATATATATATATATATATATATATATATATATATATATATATATATATATAATAATACACACACACACATATATATATATATATATATATATATATATATATATATATATATATAATACATACCATATATACCGATATACATCATATATGTATATACGTATATACCCTCCATAACTGTATAAGTCCCTTTCCTAAGAACATATCATAAATATTTAATGACATAAGTCATGTCATCAAGAAAGACTAACTCATCATTGTACCTTCAAGAATTATAAGTCTGGGTAACTATTTTTTGTAAGTAGACCTAGTGCATTCTCTGTTTCCAGACATCTCTTTCTAGAGACGACTCTCTCTAGAAGAAAAACTCTAGAAAATACTCTAAAAAAAAAAATAAAAAAAAAAGAGAAACTCCCTTAGAAAAAAAAACCCTCTCTAAAACAAAACTCTCTAGAAAACACTATACCACACCTCACTGCCAAACATTCCTAGAGCAAGAACTCTAGAAACAAGATTCTAGAAACGCAAACAAGAGAACCACTACACTCGTCCTTCGCCTTTGATATCTGGATGTCATCTCTGGCTATTGTCGAGTTCCATTACCCCTTCTTACCTATTGTCTGAGAGCAGACGATCTCTTGGCGTCGTGTCCAGTGGATTTATCTCGCCCGTCGAGACATGGATGTGTCTGTTGCTTAAGTCATTTTATTTGTAATGTCCTCTGGTAAAGGATTTTTCCCTAAAGTAATTTTTGGTTTGTGTTAAATATATTATTATTAGTGTTCTTGTTATTATTATTATTATTATATTATTATTATTATTATTATTATTATTGTACAGTTAGATTTTTAGATTATCTTGTAAGTACTTACGTAACTAAGCGTTAAAAAAACAATCCTAGGCCGCTACAGACCCCAGTATCCTTAAAACTGGCTGCCCCAACCTCTCTCTCTCTCTCTCTCTCTCTCTCTCTCTCTCTCTCTCTCTCTCTCAGCCGGCCTTCCGAAGGTCATCGCCCATATGGTGTTAAGGATAGACATATATTTATAACTTTTTCTCTCTCTCTTTTTGTGAATGGAATTGTATCGAAAATCGAGTAAAGTCAGCGTATTATTTCTACCGTTAAATTGTACTTTCGTGTGTGTGTGTGTGTGTGTGTGTGTGTGTGTGTGTGTGTGTGTGAGTGTGTGTATGTGTATGTGTGTGTGTGAGTGTGTGTATGTGTATGTGTGTGTATGTGTGTTATGTGGTGTGTGCGGTGTAAGTTTTTCTATGACACGGGAGACTGGGCTCCATCATACATGTGGTAACTTCATTTGACACCGGGATTTCATCGTACATTTGGCTTGAATAAGTGCCGTATCTTCAGGCAACACCTACGCATCTCTGTTCTACATATGTTTATCTTCGTTCGAACACATGTGACGCCTTATCAAAACCTCTCTACGAGACGCAGAATGATATTAGTATATCGCAGTTCGGTACGTAACCGGTATAACCGAAACGAAAGGAGGAAGAAGAAACAAGTCGTTTACGTCGGTAATCTCGGTTAAGTTCAGTGGGCAAATGACCTTTATGGTATCCTGGTATTCTGTAGAGAGGAACCCGAGCTGTGTTTCGGTACACAGTGTGTAATCTATGTAGGTTTTTTTATTGTCGTATGAAACGTCTCTCCTAAAAAAAAGTAAGTGCTGAAGTATTACTATCATAATAAAATAAAAAATGTAATGAGAATGGCACTACCTAATGGAAGGGAGAATTACTTGTAGAATATTGAAGATTATTAAAAAAAGAAGAAAAAAAAGAATAGGGGTTAGAAAATGTAGTTATCAATGAAATCAAATGTGGAAGAATCAGTAACAACTAGATCGCTTACAGTTTTGTATGTGTATATATATATATATATATATATATATATATATATATATAGGATATATATATATATATATATATTGTAGTATATATATATATATATATAGTATATATATATATATATATATATATATATATATTATATATATATATAACCTTAAGTCAAACTTAGCCTTCCTTTGAAACTGCAAGTCCTTAAACGAACAGGGCAGTTAATGCAACACTATTTTCTATATTATATTTATTCCAAGCTGGTCACGTATACCTGTTTCCTAATGGAGCCGGACTGAGCGTGCATTTGGAACCAGCATTTCCAATAGGAGACTGCGTGGAATTAAATCAAACTGTGATTGCGAATGTATGAATATACTACGTGATGGCAATCTCGTACTGTGTGACCTTGTCTGTTGTTTTGGATGGGAAAGATTCATAAAATTGTTTTGCTTGATATATTTGTAGGTTTTATTTGTCTTTTTTTCATGATGGAGGTCAGTTCGGTTTCCTATCCTCTACTTTGTTTTCAGTTACGGTGCATTTGTCCAACAACTTTATTTATTTGGGATTTGTGGCCTCCTACAAAATAAATTGTTGTCCAAAAGTATTGTTCCGACGAAGAGGAATATTTACATTATTTCTATAATATCTTTGTAGTTCTATCTATCTTTATTATGGTGCATGTCAGTTTCCTTTCTTTAGTCACCATACATTTGTCCCACAACTTTTTTTTTTGTGATGTATGGTCTCTCACTATAGATTTCCTTATCGAACCTGTTGAACATAGATTCTCTATTGACTCTTTTCGACACTATATGACGAACGATAGGTCTCAAAGGCAGGAGAACAAATGCTAAAGGAACAAGCAGACTCAGTGGAACGAACCTGAGCCCGAAGTCAAGAGGATTCTGGGAAAATGAAGAAGAAAGTATGGAAGTAATGATTTAAAAAGGAATTGTAGACGTCATACCCTTCTCTACTATATCCACAACCTACCACAGCTGGCTGACCGCTAGATACCTTATATACTGATTAGGTTATTAGGAGAATAATTGTCTAATGGGAAAATGAAGAAGCAGGAAGTATGGAAGTAATGATTTAAAAAGGAATAGTAGACGTCATACCCTTCTCTACTATATCCACAACCTACCTCAGCTGGCTGACCGCTAGATACCTTATTTATTCATTAGGTTATTGGGAATAATTGTCTAATAAAATAAACGGAGAACGTAAATTTCCGAGAACATTTGAGTGGTTGCAACAAGAGCTTAAGTGATTAAGTAAGCCCAATTTCAACTGACTTGCTAGGAAGGACAGACGGCGAATCACAGTTGGGTATGTTTTCCTGTTGCTTCCTTCAGCCTGAAGTTGGGCATCCAAGCAAGAAACTGGAGTATTATTATTACTTATTTTATCATTCCTTTCCGCACCTTTCTTCCTGAGGACACGGCAGCATCTTCTCCTGGCGAAGGAGAAGTGAATGACAAACAGAAAAATACGCCTAAGATAAATTCTTTTGATGTCCTTCGTTATAAAATTATATTGAGATCTTTGGGAATATGTCCGTTTATATGCCTCACTGAAAGCCAAAGAAATATCCACGTTTTTATTTTTCGTTCTCAGAAGGAACTTAAAATAGACGCTAGGAAGACGCCAGTGAAAATATGAATGAGAGACATGACGGATTTCCCGACAGCCATCCATGATTGAAACGCGCATGCGCAGTCGACAGTCACGTTTGAAGCGCGCATGCGCGATCACACATCCACGTGAATTGCCCCGAATCGAACCACTAATCCCTCCCCGCCTCGCCCCCCCACCACCCCACCCCCCCCCAACTCCCCAGCCCAGCGCGATAATGTAACCTTAATGTGCGACTGAGATTAAAGATATAAAAGAAAAAAAACCTGTTGTGCCCTCCACGAGCGGAAAAAAATAAAGATAAAAGATAAAAAAAAAAACAGGAAGCAAAGGATGGTAGTAGTGGAGGGTTAACAGGACACACTTTTAACTATCAAGGACATCTTGTTCATAGTTCACCACCAGCGCAAGGAAGTTCATACTCTCTCTCTCTCTCTCTCTCTCTCTCTCTCTATGATATCGTAAGTATACAAATGATTATATAATTAGAGTATTGTTCATCAACTCAGAACAATTAGCTACAAGATCTCTCTCTCTCTCTCTCTCTATGATATCGTAAGTATACAAATGATTATTTAATTACAGTATTATTGTTCATCAACTCAGAACAATTAGCTACAAGATCTCTCTCTCTATTCTCTCTCTCTATGATCTCATTAGTATACAAATTATTATGTAATTAGTGTATTGTTCATTAACTCAGTTAGAACAATTAGCTACAAGATCTCTCTCTCTCTCTCTCTCTCTCTCTCTCTCTATGTCGTAAGTATACAAATGATTATTTAATTAGAGTATTGTTAATCAACTCAGTTACAACAATTCGCTACAAGATCTCTCTCTCTCTCTCTCTATGATATCGTAAGTATACAAATGATTATTTAATTAGAGTAGTATTGTTCATCAACTCAGTTAGAACAATTAGCTACAAGATCTCTCTCTCTTCTCCTCTCTCTCTCTCCTCTCTCGATGTCGTAATTATACAAATTATTATATAATTAGTGTATTGTTCATCAACTCAGTTAGAATAATTAGCTACAAGATCTCTCTCTCTCTCTCTCTCTCTCTCTCTCTCTCTCTCTCTATGATATCGTAAGTATACAAATGATTATTTAATTAGAGTAGTATTGTTCATCAACTCAGTTAGGACAATTAGTTACAAGATCTCTCACTCTCTCTCTCTCTCTCTCTCTCTCTCTCTCTCTCTCTCTCTCTCATTTCTATATATATCTTATAATAATATTATAATAGAAAGAGATAATTATATAATTTCTATTATAAGTATATTATTATTATATATTAATAATAATTATAATAAAAATATAACTACTTACAAAATAAGAAATTAATTATAGAAAAAATGATTAAGAAATAAATAACCCATATAGTGATCAAATATGATAAAACCTAAAATAACTTATCAGAAAACCTAAAAGAACGTATTACAAAACCTAAAAGAACGTATTACAAAACCTAAAAGAACGTATTACAAAACCTAAAAGAACCTATTACAAAACCTAAAAGAACTTATTAGTAAACCTAAAAGAACCTATTACAAAACCTAGAACCTTAGAACCTAGAACTAAACCTAAAAGAACCTATTACAAAACTTAAAAGAACTTATTAGTAAACCTAAAAGAACCTATTACAAAACTTAAAAGAACGAAAGCTACTCTCAATATCAACACTGTCCCTTCAGGCCTTCTTCTTCTTCTTCTTCTTCTTCTTCTTCTTCTTCTTCTTCTTCATTTTCGTCTTCTTCTTCTTCTTCTTCTTCAAGTAAGAAATGTGACAATAATCTTGGCAGGGTTACCCAGTCTTTTCCCGTCCGCAGATAACAAAATTGGCGGAATTAGTTGTGCCCAGATTCAGATTTATGGGCAACCGTGGGCATGAGTTGCAAAAGGACGTGAAGGACAAGACGAAATGCCCGTAATATTCTATTTCGTAATCCTAATCTCTTCTTTCTCTCTCTCTCTCTCTCTCTCTCTCTCTCTCTGTGAATAAATGATCAAACGGAAAGGACATATCAGAATGTATCTGTGGACAGAGAGAGAGAGAGAGAGAGA
>NC_061101.1:2514503-2579503 GCF_015104395.2 Macrobrachium nipponense | reverse complement strand
AAATAACGAAACGGCAACAGATAAGAAAGACACCCAAAGACTTAGAGAAACGTGAAGCACTTTTATTCGTCGAGAAGAAAAACTGCATCTCCACGAACTGAATTTAAAAAAAAAAATTTTATTTTCATCCAAAAAAACAGCTAAAACCTCAGAGAGAGAGAGAGAGAGAGAGAGAGACTGCTGCTTACCACCAGACGGTGTTTTCTCCTCCATGGGAGAGAAGAACTCGACAGTAGATCAAGTTCCTTTGAGTGAAACCTGAGGATATTCTAGCAGCGGCCAGAGAAGAAGAAGAAGAAGAAGAAGAAGAAGAAGGAGAAGAAGAAGAGGAGGAGGAGGAGGAAGGAGAAGACGTTTACATCTTCGAGTGTGTAATCGTACAAGGTTTTTCCGTCCTACGAGACTGACGTAACCTTGCATGCGTTTTAAGAGAGTTGTATTAATCATTTGATATCATACAAGTCGAGATTAGGAATGAGTGATATGAAGGGCAGATGTGGCGTTTCCGGCATGTCTACTTTAAAAGGACTACATACTTTAGCAGTGTAAGAGAGCAAGAGAGAGTTAGAGAGAGAGAGAGAGACAAAAATGGGCATTTTTAAAAGTATTGCGAAAACGTTCGCTCTTTATTTATATTCTTTCGCAAAAGACTTTCAATGCCCATCCTTGGGCAACTAATCCTTGATTAGCTGTTCCTATACAAAAACAATTTTCCTGCAATAAATCATAGAGAGAGAGAGAGAGAGAGAGAGAGAGAGAGAGAGAGAGAGAGAGAGAGAGAGAGAGAGAGAGAGAGAGAGAGAGAGAGACTAGATCTCCATTTCAGTACATAGTTTGACGAGCGTCGAGTCTCTTGGAATGTAATGGAGACCAGCAGTTCCAAAGATATATTTCATCTTAATCGTCCCGTCGACACTAATAGGGGGCCGTTTCAACGACAAATCCTACTACTACTACTATTACTATTGTTACTACTATTGTGAGAGATGTCGAGTGTACTGAGATCTCTTTCATTGTCCTCATCATTCTTCTACATTTCTAAAACAGCGTTGGCGTCTCTTGTCACGTAGGAATGTTCCCAATTTTTTTTTTTTATAAATTTAAAACTATATCTTCGGTGTACTCTGATGCATAAACTCATACTCGCATGTAACATTATATAATAATTGCTATGTGCATGAACATAGATCATATTTAGCTTAATTAAATCTATTCGGAAGGCTGGTTCCACCTGTCAATTTATTTCCTGACAAAAAAATCAGATACAGTGTCTGTGTCCTGAATAAAAAAATGAATAAAACTGCTCGCCCGCTCTCTCTCTCTCTCTCTCTCTCTCTCTCTCTCTCTCTCTCTCTCTCTCTCTCACACACACACACACACACACACACACACACACACACATCCACACAGAGTATGATTTATTGTAAGAAAATTGCTTTCGTATAGGAACAACTAATCAAGAATTCAGAGCAAATCGAAATGACTGCGTCACTTTGGTAAGACCAGGAAAACGAAATTTTAAAAATCAAGAAGAATAAGCAGAAAAGAGCAACAACAACAACAGCCTGGTATAAACCTCCAGTAAAAGAAGCCAGATCTCCTACTGAAATAAAGAAGAAGAAGAAGAAGAAGAAGAAGCAACCTGGTATAAACAAAAACGAAACGCCGAGCATTGCAGGCGACACGAAGCACAACAAAAGGCGGCCCCCCGTGGGGAACATAATTCAGCCCCTTTCACAAACCCTATCAACCCCGTCCTCCCCATAGCCGCATCTTGTAAACCCATCAACATCTCCCTGGCGCCACACGCCACGCACAGCAGAAGTAAAGCACACCAATGCAAATCAGCAGGAGACAGGAGGAGGTTGGTGGGAGGACTCCGTGAGGTTAGCCTATAGGGGTGGCAGGGTGCAGCAGTCTCGCATTCCGCTCCTAGGATCTCGTCAAACCTGACTATACAACAGAGCCGCTAAGTCTACTACTTCTTCTTCTTCTCTGCCCCAGGTCTCATTTGAATCTTTTATTGCTCTCATACTGGGTTATTGAGATGCTGATAAGTCTTTCTAAAGTGTCCGAGATGTCCCCCTCAGTGTCTGGAAGACTGCGGGGACGGGATTTATGGCCTGGGGTTCGCCATATCTCTTGAGTTGTTATTTTTTCGTGGATAAATGCAGGCAGGCGGTCGCTCGGCACAGACCTGTGCATTTTATCGTCGAAGATCTCTCTCTGTCTCTGTCTCTTCTTCTTCTTCTTCTTCTTCTTCTTCTTCTTCTTCTTCTTCTTCTTCTAATGCACCAGGCTCCAGTTGTAAAGAGCAACAGTGTGGAAGAGTTTAAAAGAAAGCTAGACAGAATCATTCGGACGCTGAAGAACAGTAAAAACCTGCTCCTTCAGATAAGTGAGCACACGATGTCTCCTCTCAGGATGGACTAACAATTCTTTGAGACATCCTGATCCTTGTAAACTCCAGAAATAGGAATCCAGATCAGGAATTGCCTTCTTGTCCAGATAGAAATCCAGATCAGGAATTGCCTTCTTGTCCAGATAGGAATCCAGATCAGGAACTGCCTTCTTGTCCAGATAGGAATCCAGATCAGGAATTGCCTTCTTGTCCAGATAGGAATCCAGATCAGGAACTGCCTTCTTGTCCAGATAGGAATCCAGATCAGGAATTGCCTTGCCAGATAATATCGGAATTGCCTTCTTGTCCAGATAGGAATCCAGATCAGGAATTGCCTTCTTGTCCAGATAGGAATCCAGATCAGGAATTGCCTTCTTGTCCAGATAGGAATCCAGATCAGGAATTGCCCTTCTTATAGTCCAGATAGGAAATCCATGATCAGGAATTGCCTCTTGTTCCAGCATAGGAATCCCCAGAATTTTCCCCAGGAATTGCCTTCCTTGTCCCAGAATAGGAATTCCAGATCAGGAATTGCCGTCTGTCCAGATAGGAATCCAGATCAGGAATTGCCCTTCTTGTCCAGATGAATCCAGGATGTTTGCCTTCTTGTCCAGATAGGAATCCCATGGCCCTTTTTTTTTTTTTTTTTTTCAGATGCCTCAGGTCCTTATAGGAATCCAGATCAGGAATTGCCTTCATGTCCAGATAGGAATCCAGATCAGGAATTGCCTTCTTGTCCAGATAGGAATCCAGATCAGGAATTGCCTTCTTGTCCAGATAGGAATCCAGATCAGGAATTGCCTTCTTGTCCAGATAGGAATCTAGATCAGGAATAGCCTTCTTGCCTTAAACAAACGACTATCCAGAGGTAACCCAGTTCTGATGCTACACACATCCCTCGTCAAGCTAGAAATGAGAACAGCAAAACGAAAGCCTTCATACAAAAAAAAACTAGTAAATATCCCACACGTCATAAAACTAACTTGTTAGCGTCCCAGAATACTTTCTGGGGCCTTGAGAAGTCCGACTCTGTAAGCTATGACTATGAAAATACAGAGGTCCAGAATGCGGAAGTCAGTCGAACACGGGACAGAAATTATATTGGGCATCCACACTACCGAGAAGAAGAAGAAGGCATTAGCAACGCTGACATGCTTACACCGTGGTAGCTGGCTCTGCCATCATCCGGATTCCTCTTCGTCAGCTTTTATTGTCCTTTCCTTTTCATTCGTGGCTAGACTAATGTGGGGATTAGAAGGTAGGTGAGTGTTCAGTGAAAGGAAGGATAATAGTAGATATAATGAATGCATTGATGTAATTTAAATATGTGTATTGTATTCATATCAGGCAACTTTGATTGTTATATCTTAAAAGAATTGACGATAGGTATAAATTCATTTGCTTAATAATAATAATAATAATAATAATAATAATAATAATAATAATAATAATAATAATAATAATAATGTTGAATAAATTGTTAGAATTCAGCGAATTAATCTAATATACCATCTTTTCTATTTTTAATAATAATAATAATGATAATAATAATCATGTTTGCATACATTCATAGGTATAATATAATATATATATATATATATATTATTATATATATAATATATATATATATATATATAATATATATCTTATATATTATATATATATAGAGATGAGAGAGTGATAGAGGAAGAGACGAGAGAGAGAGAGAGAGAGAGAGTTATACAATCCCATGATACTTAATTTAATCCAATGAGTCGTTTTTTTTATTAATCTCATTCGCAGAGAGACATATACGGCGCAATCGAGTTTTCTCTACCGCAGCCGCTACAGCGTATAATGAAGGCCACCGAAAATAGAGCTCTCTCTATGTGGTCTCTGTATCATGCTGTATGAGCCGCGGCCCATGAAATTTTAACCACGGCACGGTGGTGGCCTGTCCTACATCGTTGCATGATCATGGATAACTTTAACCTTGGGTAAAATAAAAAGTTACTGACGCTAGAGGGCTGCAAATTGGTATGTTTGATGATTGGAGGGTGCATGATCACCGTGCCTATTTGCAGCTCTCTAGCCTCAGTAGTTTCTAAGATCTGAGGGCGGAAAGACAAACTGCAGACGGACAAACATAGCCGGCACCATAAGTTTCTATTACGGAAGACTAAAAATGAATTAAACGTCAGGAAATTAGGTAAAGGTGGTAGAAGAAGTTACGTAACAGAGGAGACCTTAAATATATTATTCCCAGGCTGAGAGAGACAGACGCCCCCTCGTTCTCTGAGAGGAAGTTAAAACTTATTAACCACCTCATTTGCATACTGAGTCATTATCATTAGCTGCCTGATTCACAGCTCGAGGGGTGAGAGTTCAATGCTACGCTCGGAGTCTCCCAAGCAAGCAGAGAGTTTTCGGATCTTGCAGGAATTGATCGAGAAAATATTCCATTCAATAATGACTGGTCTTTCTTGAATTCATTTCAGCCGAATTATAATCATTACAATTTATTGAGAGATGAATTCGCCTGTGAGGAATATATTGCATTGCTCTCTGGAATATTCCTAATATTCCTATTTGAATTCAAATTGAATCTGGTTATAAATAGGTAGAAATGTTATTCACGAGAGTTTGCAAAAGGAAAAACAAGGAAATTAAACAGAAATTGTCTAATTCACCACCAGCGCATCTAATCAATGACGAGTCTTTAAACGATGTTTGTTTATCAGTTACTTAAGTCGAGTTTTCTTTTGATTTTAAGTAACATTCGCAAGACAGAAGCAAGTATAGAGATCAAGCATTTGCATGTACGTACTTACTTCGGAGCGCTAGGAAGAAATTGAAATTGATGAAATTGAAATATAACTCTGCGGGATTCACACTCCATTTTTCAAGTAAAACGAGCACATACATGAAAAGGAGAAACGTATTTGATTCCCTTATTTCCTGGAAAACTAAATCTCAATTTTATCCTTTTAAAACGAGGGTATAGAATTTATCTTACGTCAAAACTAGTTCCACTCTCATAAGAGAGAAATACGCCTTAAGAAATGTATGAAACATATTAACAGTCAGTTTCCCTCATAAGGTAATGCAGGGATCATGATTGGTTATGAATGCTTCAACAATTCAACAATCATGCATGAATTAACAGCTATCAACATTTAACTGCAGACAGCATGATAATCGTTACGTCCATGGTAAGCCTACATCCTCACAGAATAGGCCTACAAAAGAAGGCATCAACTTTTTTGCAATGTTTCCCTGGAACAGATGTCTAGGCTGATATGCGTCTCGCTTCGTAATTTCGTAGTTTAGTTGTTATTTTATATAATAATAATAATAATAAATATAATAATAATAATATAATAATAATAATAATAATAATAATAATAATAATAATAATATGAACAGAAGAAGGCATTAACTCTTGTAATGTTTCCCTGGAACAGATGTCTAGGCTGATATGCGTCTAGATTCGTAATTTCGTAGTGTAGTTGTTATTTCATTTTTAATAATAATAATAATAATAATAATAATAATAATAATAATAATATGAAATGAATAGCCAACCAGCTATTGTCCCAACTGACCTGCAAACCAAACTAGGAAACTTAGTCCTAGTTTAGCCTGCTTGGGTCGCCAGTCAGGAGCTCATTGGCGCCAAAATGGAGGGTGTCCACGCAAGCAGAACACCCGGATGATGTTTGCAAAACTGCATTCAGATTCTGCCGGCAGAGTGTGTCTCGACTTGAATTGGTCACATGAAAATAAGGACTGTCTGCTGCTACACACACACACACACACACACACACACAGAAACTTAAAGCAGAGATGGAGCGTTATGCAACACTTTTTTTTTTTTTTTTTTTTTTTTGGTAAGTGTACACAGCTCTCACGAGCAATGACACCGTCTGATATCACGAAAGTTTAAAACTAAATATATGACAACTTCTGATCCTGTATCACGTAGGAATTATAGTAAATTGTTCTCAAAATCAAAAGAAAAATAAGATTTACTTACCGCCGTTTTCGAACTGTGCCTTCTTCTGTGTTTGTGGCTGCCTTCGTCTCCGACTGCAGGTTCCAGTGTTAAGAAAATCACTAAGACAAAGGCACTTAATTCCATGACACACTTCATTTTTTTTTTTTTTTTTTTTTTTGCTCAATTCTTTGTCTCTTTATATTTATTTTCTCTCTTTCCTAAACACCAACAACTTTGTAGGACTATCCTCCCAAAAGGATCCTATAGGCGTATAGGCCTACTGGAAGGAATAGGCGTCGCAAACTAGGTCTAATATGGCTGATTTTTCTAACCGTAAAGTCACGTAAATCCCTTCGTAGTTTATCACAAAAAGAAAATCACACTAACACGATAATCATGGATCTACCAATCACGATGACGTTAGAAATCTTTTAATTTAATGATTTTAATATGTCATCAGTAAGTCCATTTCTATCCTAACTCCACACACAGGTTCCTGGAACTGACTAATCCTTTCACTTAGGTGTACAGTCACTTTCCAGTTCACTTGTTAGCCACTCAACTTATCGCTCGGGTAGAAGTAGCGCCAGTGAGTTCACTGCATAAAATCCTCGATTCTCTTTAGTGCTGGTACGAGTGGGCAGTACAAATCACTAAACGTCTCAAGTTCTAGCAGTGCTGGTGGCACGGTTTCTGCAACAAGTACAAAAGATATGGTTTGTTAATGGGGTAGTCTGTGTGTTTTATATATATATATATATATTTATATTATACTATATATATATATATATAATATATATATAAATTATATTATATATATATAGATATATATATAAAATATATATATATATATAATATATATATATATATATATAATACTTCAGGATTAACAAGAAATTGTGTAAAAACAGCGAGATTTCATCTCATATCTTTTCTAAGGAAGACACAACTGGACACCAATGGTATACAGTTTACAGAAATAATCACTGCAAAATGTGACCTTTAACCAAAAATCTTCTCGTCACAGATTACTTTAAACATTTTGTTTGTAGGAATATATGATAAATAAAAGATATTAGAGGTTACAGTAACAATAATAGGTATTTCTTTATTAAAATCAGTAACAGCTGCTCAGAAACTGAAATTCACAAGAGATTTTCGTTCTCCAGGATATCTCACCTATAGGAATTTCTCTTACCCAGGATTTTTACTACTTTCTCTCACTCTCTCTCTCTCTCTCTCTCGTCTCTCTCTCTCTCTCTCTCTCTCTCTCTCTCTCTCTTTGTACACACCTTTACTGCCAGCCTCTGAAAAGAAAATCCGAACGGAAGTGAGTCATCGAAGAAAATTTTAATAACAATTGAATCGTAACCTTTCTTACTCTGAAAGGGATCAAGAAGAAGATGATGAAGAAGAAGAAGACGAAGGGAACCCAAAGACCGAGAGAGAGAGAGAGAGAGAGAGAGAGAGAGACAATCACAGTGGACCACTAGTACGTCTGGTGAAGGGATCATTGGTGGACCAGACTAGTGAGTCAGGTGCTCCTCTCTCTCTCTCTCTCTCTCCTAACCCCCTTCAGGAGTATACGTGGGACCCAGGGGTGCACCAGGGAGACTGGGCCAGGGGGAGGCTTTGACGATGATGGCCTTCTGGTAAGGTAATGCCCAGTCTGGGAAGGTAGTACTAGAGGTGTCGAGGGGAGCTGGGACAAGGTACTAGACATGAATAGAGGTAGTAATTTTTACAGCTCTTTTATAGCTTCAGTTTATCTCTGTCATTTTACTCTTTATCTTGTTGAGAATTTGTTTTTGGACCATATGATCGTCTGCGAAATGAAATTGCGCTTATATTGGAACTCAACGACTATGGTCTCTCTGTACAGCTTGCACAGCTGAAATGAAAAGCGAGATTTGGTCGTACTGTTGTTCACATAAATACGTCAGATTAAAATGAAATGGGATGAAGTCAAAGACACAAGAATTAAATTATGTTATTTAATTTAAATTGGTGCGGTGAAGTCAAGGATAGAAGAGTAAAATTGTGTTATTTATGGGGAATCTTCAGTAGTGGTCTAAACTCCAAAATGAAACATCCTTTGCCTTCCATATTTTCGAGTGTGGCAACACATAAACCAGTAGGATTTCGTCTCCAACTGGAAGTGTATATTTGCTCTTCTTAGCACAATAGTGAGTGGTTGATTTGCAGTGTTGTTTATAAACTCCCTTGTTATAACTGTAGGTTATTTTAGAATTACCAATCAAAGAACTTTCCCTAAGACTAGAAAACTACAAATCATCTTTAGGGAGTCGAAGATCAAATTTCCTTTTTCTGCATAGACTAGGTACTATACATTGTATTATATCCTTCAGGTCTTTATTAGTTCAACGAACTCTGCAAGAACTTGGGGCATTTCCTTATCTGAAAGCATACAATTGGACACATGACCCCGGATTAAATCTATAGGTGAGGTGTGGCAGTCCTGAACGTCGTTCAATGTTGTGGTTCTAGAAATGCATTTACCTAGGACTCTGTAAGTCTACATTTGGTCACAGAAATAGGGAGAGCCCTTTCGCCAAATATAGAGCAGGCTCAACGGGAGTCTCTCCTCTCTGAGTCATGTTTGTCTAACTGGATATGGTTCTGGTCAAGGATATAGTTTTTTTCAGGGCACACCACACCTGCAATTTATCCCGGGTGCATGGAGGTGTTTTCCCTTACATTCAAAATACAGAGCTTTAGCAATTTTTTCTTTGGTTTTGCGAAAGACCTGTCCTTAGTTTTATAGCAAATAAATATCTGTTCTTCGTCGATATGCCAGTACAAGAGGAAAACCAGTTCGTGATCTCTACTTAGACCAAACCACTTATACTTATTTGAAAAGCAGCTTTACTAAGTACCAAAAGAACTAATAGATACCTGTCTCTATACAAAGCTTCTTACGAAATCTATCAAAACAAACATCCGCGGGACACGAAGAACTCGAAGCGTAGGCGCAACGGATGAAGTCTTTATCTCCTAATCGAACCATTCTGAGGTGGAGCGAATCAGTCAGCGTGAGTCACCTGCCTGACTTTCTGAGCAACGCGAATATCGACGAAGATTTTTCAAAAAGACGAGTCGTATACGACTCGTATGGTTGCGTATGGAACATGTGCCAGTTGAAATGTATTGCCAAGTGTTGACGTCAGCTTTCACGAGACCAAATGGGGGGATAAATATTCCTTCTCGCGGAAAGCAACAAATCGAAGTTAGTCTCACATTTTAACGAGATGTGAAAAGGCAATGATACGGTCTTTGAGTCTAGGGGCTATACGCCATTGATTATGCCACTCGGTCGTACGGGCACTTGCCAGGAATGCACAAAAGACTCTGCCCCTCAGAGGACTCAAAGCGACGCCTCTAATTGAGCATTCAATCAACACGACCAGGCAACAATGAGAGATTGGCGCCTACGTCTCACATCTCTCGCGGTTGACATAATAATGACAACATTCTCGCGACTTCCAGGCTCCTGGGACGAAGATTTAAGAGTTGGACAGCGATTGTCTGTCGCCAGGTTACCTGGACACGGCCTGAAATACAAGAGTTACGAGGAGTTACAAGGATTAGGATGTCTCAAAGACTTTATTAGTCATCCGATGAGACGAGTGTCAAGTAATAGTAGTAGTGGTAATTACCAGAGGGATTTGGCTTTGAAACGGCTCACCAAAAGTGAGCTAGTGGAACTCTGCTTTCTTTTTTTATGTCTTCTTATGTACGTCACTTCTCTCTCTCTCTCTCTCTCTCTCTCTCTCTCTCTCTCTCTCTCTCTCTCTCTCTCTCGTATTCAATTACATGACTAGACCTCTTCTAATCTGCGAAAAATGATTTTACCGAATATATTTAACGGTTTTGTATAACCTGATTGGATTGCAAGTCATTGGCAAGGCGGCTTCTGAAACACTTGTGGAGAGAGAGAGAGACCTTACATCTTCATCTTCTTGTTCGGGTTGCCCAGGTCCCTCAGTGTGAGGCACCTCTAATGTCTACCAGGGAGGTTTGCTAGTACATCTTCCGGTATATTTTGCATCTTCCAATCTTGGATGGTCTGGGATGCAGTTTAGATATTTGTCGAGCTTATTCTTAAACACATCTACGCTCACTCCTGATATATTCCTCAGATGAGCTGGCAACGCATTGAATAGACGCTGCATTATCGATGCTGGTGCGTAGTGGATTAATGTCCTGTTGGTGTTGATTTCCTTTATTTTTCCTGGTATATTTTTTGGGCACTATTAATCTACCTCTTGCTTGCTCTTTCTGATATTTTTAGTTCCATGATATTTTCTGCTATTCCTTCTATCTGTTTCCATGCCTGAATTATCATGTAGCGTTCTCTTCTCCTTTCCAGTACTATATAATTTTTTTAAGAAAATTGTAGTCTTTCCCAGTAGTCTAGGTCCTTAACTTCTTCTATTCTAGCTGTAAGGACCTTTGTACACTCTCTATTTGTGCAATATCCTTTTGATAGTGTGGGTACCATATCATATTGCAATATTCAAGTGGACTACGAACATATGTTTTATAAAGCATAATCATGTGTTTTTCAGCTTTTCTTGTTTGATTAAGTGCCGTAACAACATTCCCAATTTTTGCTTTACATTTTGCCAACAGAGTTGCTATTTGATCATTGCATAACATGTTCCTATTCATCATCACACCAAGGTCTTTAACTGCTTCCTTATTTGTGATGGTCCTCATTATTAGGTCCCTTATATGCATATAGCTTTCTTTCTCTGTCTCCATAATTTATTGATTCAAATTTATCAGAGTTAAATACATCCTATTTACCTCTTGCCCCAATCATATACTTTGTTAAGGTCTCTTTGTAGAGCGTTCCTATCTTCATCATCAAGTAATTTCTCTACTTATTCTTGTGTCATCTGCGAAACTACTCACTACCGAATCCTTAACATTATTGTCTATGTCTTCAATCATAATAACAAACAGTATTGCAGCTAACACCGTACCTTGCGGCACACCGGATATTACCTTGGCTTCATCCGATTTCTCGTCGTTTGCAATAACTATCTGTTTTCTGTTGTGTAAAATTCTTTAACCATCTTCCTACTTTATCCACGATATTGTGTTTTCTAATTTTCTTCGCTAAATTATATTATGGTCTACTTTATCAAAAGCTTTTGCAAAGTCTAAATAGAACCAAATCTGTTTCATTTCCGCTTTTCATATTTTTGAATATGTTTTCACGGTGGACTAACAGTTGGGTTTGTGTACTTTTTCCGGGTACGAAACCATGTTGTCCTTTATTAAACAAATTATTTTTTTATTAAATGTTTCATAATATTTTTCTTCATTACCCTTTCATACACTTTCATTATATGTGATGTTAGACTCACAGGCCTATAATTCTTGCCTCTAGTCTTGATCCACTTTTGAAAGTAGGGGTAATATACGCTAATTTGTGCTCATCATATATCTTGCCTGTATCTACACTTTGTCTTAATAATATTGCAAGTGGCTTTGCGATAGAATGAACTACTTTCTTTAACAAAATAGCAGGAATTCCATCAGGCCCTGCAGCAGCTCCATTTTAATTTCATTAATAGCCTGCACAATATCAGCTTCATTAATATCTATGTCAGCTAAATATTCACTATTTTCATCCCTTACTTCTATATCATTATCTTCATTATCTATTCTAGGGGTGAATTCTCTCTTATATCGTTCTGCCAGTATGTTGCAAATTTTTCCTTTTTTCATTCGTTAATCTCCCTTCAATTCTCAGAGGGCCTATTTCTATTCTTCTTTTTATTTATCTTCTTCGCATATGAGTATAATAGTTTGGGGTTTTGCTTGATATTTAATAGGGTTTTTTCTTCCAAGTCCCGTTTTTCATTTTCTTTTGATTGTATAATCTTTTTTTCTGCATTTTCTATCTTACTTTTTAGTTCTATAACTTTCCATGCATTTTTTTCTTTTGCAAGACCTTTTTTCCTTTTTTCCACTTTCTGATTTTCTGGAACAAGATTCTTCTGTCTCTTGGTATGCATGAATGATGTTTACTTTTCTTCTTCGGTATATATTTTTCCACTATTATCTCCAATATTTTATATAATATCTCCGTATTTACCCTTATGTCATCACTTACGAAATGTTATCCCAATCTTTTGTTTAATTCTTCATTAATTTCTGACCATTTTATAGTTTTTACCTGTAGAAGTTGTATTTTGTTCCATATCCTTCCCACTTTTTCATTTCTTGCTTATCTCTATTTTCACTTGCTTTGGAATGAACTGTTAATTCTATGACATTGTGGTCTGAATACTCGCATTATAAACTATTATTTCTTTAACATAATTCATCTCGTTCACAAATACTAGGTCTAAAGTATTTTCCTTTTTCTTGTTGGCAGGTGATTTATTTGTTGAATGTTGTATTCTAGTAGCATATCTAATAGCTTTTCAAATTGCCTTTTATCTTCTGCACTACTATTACTCTCTTTTTTATATGTATAAGTACACAATCTCCTATTCGTTCTTTCCATTCTACGAAAGGAAGTTGAAGTCACCAGATAGGAGAATAGTCCAGTCCTTGTGATTTCTACATATATCATCCAATTTTTTCAATTATTAAGTCAAACTCTTTAGTATTAGGAGGTCTATATATACTATGTTCATCAATTTTTCAGATTCAAATTCTACCGCTATTAGTTCACATTCTGAGTTACTATATTTCTCATATATTTTTCCTTGTTTTTGTCTTTCCCATATATTGCGGTTCCCCCTTGATTCCTATTTTTTCTATCTGATCTATAAGTTTGGAACCCTTTTATTTGATCATCATTCCCAGTCTCTTGGGAATACCAGGTTTCACTTATATTCATTATATCTATTTTCTTTTCATTTTGGGTTAGTTCTTCTAAGTACTCTATTTTTCTTTTTGAGTTACTCGTAACTAAACCCTGCGCATTCATCACTATGATGGTTTGCGTGGTTTTCTCCTTCATTTAATACTGATAGTAATAAGGATTTTTCCCCCCAATGTCCTCTTTCCTTTTGTTCTGGTATGTTGTTCTTTTTTTCATTTCCAGAAATTCTGACATTAAAAAATCCAACTTTTCCATAATATTTGATCTTCCTTCATCATAATTATTCATTTTGTGTCTGAATCTGCAATTTCTCCTTTCCGTTTCTGCAATATCCTCTTGCATAATAAATACAGTTATTATCTCTTGAGTAGAATTTCGGAGCTGATGGCTTTGAAATTCTTTGCTGACACCTCTGGGCATATCTCATTGGTGGTTTGCTTTTCTCTTTTACCTGATATTCTTGATTTCTCTCTTTATTTTGTTTCTTTCTTATTTTGGATTTTATTACTTGGTTGGTTATTTATTTGATTATGATTCATGGCTACAGGGTGCATATATTTGCATTTTTGTCGAACTTACATCCTTTTCCTTCTTTTAGGTTTTACATATTTTTGGATGCAGATCTCTGCAATCATCCCCATATCCATCTAAGATGCACATTTACCATATATTTCATAGTTTTTGACATATCTTAGGATGTTTGTAGTAACATCTTTCTCCAAATCTGCAATTCCCTCTTTTCAAAAGGTTGCAGATTTTGTCTTTCTTGTCTATTTTTTCCTCTTTCCCGTCATTGTATAGATCTGGGTAGACCTCTTCGGGATTTTGCTTTTCTGTTGTCATATCGTAATTTATTTCTTCGTAGGTATGCTGCTTTATTGCCTCATATGTAGTATCAATGAGTATCTCTGCATCATACTTTTATCTTGTTCTTGTTTTCCTTATTTTTTTCTGTCATTTCATTTTTGTTTACTTCTCTTCCGTTTTCCTCTTCTTCTTTTTCTTCTTCTTCTTCCTCTTCCTCTTCTTCTTCATCCTCAACTATTTGTACATTCAATCTTGATTTAATAACATTGTCTATCCATGATAGACATGTTGAACAAAAAATTCTTGTATCTTTCTCAAATCTTGTATTACCTCAGCACACTGTGGATGGGTCGGAATGTTGCATGCAGCACATTTTCTGATTAGGTTTTGTGGATTGACTATGCTATACCAAACCTTACACAGTTTGCATGCTTTTGGCATTCTTTTTCCTAATGCATCAATTAGTATATTCACAAGATTCACCTTATTCATTTTCTTTGTCGGAATATGTTGGTTTATGTATATTTTCTTTATGAGTCTCTTGACCACTTGGATTTTATTTGGAACTTCTTCAATTATTTTCAAGATGTTTTTCATTAGATTTGTTTCAGTTTGAAGGTTTATATCCTTCTAATATATCTATGAATGCTTTTGTATCTTTTTGGTTAGGACTGTTGCTGATTTCATAGATGAGAAATGCCAGTTCCCTTCCTGCTACCTCATCGTATTGCGAATCTGCTAGACACGCCAAATTACGCCACCTTTTCCCGCAGTTGGAGCTTACTGCCATCTTGTTCTGATTTATAGTATTACACTTGATAAACTAACTTAGAAGACGCTTTATCCTACTATTTTCACACTAATCTTTTCACCGATAGTTCACGAACACTTCTAGATATTTCTCAAATTCTAGTCGTATGTTAAACTTGTGATATCTGTTGATTATTGTGACTTCACGCGGGTACGTCTCACCAAGCAAGATGGCTACTACGAGAGAGAGAGAGAGAGAGAGAGAGAGAGAGCAGAAACCTAAGTGAATCATGAAAATATCATTCAGGTTCCGGAATTTTTTCCAACCTTCTGATTTCCATTATTCGTACACTAACTCTTTCATTTCTAGTTCCCTTGAAGATAGAGGCACAATAATTAATCTATCACTGGTGACAATGACCTAATGCACTCAGCCTTCAAGAAAGAAAAAAAAAGAAAAAAAGTGGTTTCGGACTAAACTTATACTTATTCATGACGAACTCGGGTTCTGCACTTAGAATAGAAATTACCATATCACCACCATTAGATAACTGAGTGCTAGGTTTGCAACACGTGGCTTTGCACGCGCGCACACACACACACACACACACACACACACACACACACATATATATATATATATATATATCATATATATATATATATATATATATATATATATATGTATATAAGCTATATATATTTATTAAAATTGTATTGTATATATACTATATATACATTTATATAGCTTACACTATATCTAACCAGACGTAGAACTTTATAATTAGAATTATAAAGATAAATTAACCAAACTACCCACATCTAAGTTGCAAGCGAGAGAGGGAGGGAGAGAGAGAGCGCGCGCGCGAGAGAGAGAGGAGAGAGTCGCTTATCAATATCAGCCTCAGGTAACCTTGAGAGAGAATTCATGTCCCGGCACTGAAATAACTCATTAATACACGCACGGGGCAAAGCAATATAAACTGAGGTTGGGTCGTCTTAATCATAGTAATCTCATCTTTTTCTTTTCTTTCCTTTTCCTGAGACTTTTGAAGTTGACGAAAAAGGGCTGGAGATATTATTGTCTTTTATTAGTAGCCTCTATGGTTTTATTTCCTTCAAGATTTAAGCCTTATGTACGGGTTGTTAATTGAACAAAAGACGTTGCAAAAATGCGTTTTCGAAAGAGCTTTCGTTTTCAATATTCTTTTTTTTCGTTGCTTCCTTGTTCCGTACGTGTTAATGCCTTGCAAATCACGCGCATAAGAGCGTTGATATACGTAGCGTATGTTCACGCATATAAATGAGTCCAATAAACCGCTAATGTTAAAATAAATTTAGAATAAACCACCTTGATGTTGCCATACGCAGGTCAAGTTATCAAGACGGGTTTGGCCAGAACCTCTGCTGTCTCCCTCACGGCACACGCAGTCACGAGCCAGTAAGAAATAACGTACAATTATCCATCACGCGCCATTATTACCGTAGATCCTGTTAACATCATATATATATATATATATATATATATATATATATATATATATATATATATATATATATATATAATATAGGTTACAGAGAGAGAGAGAGACCATCCCCCTCTCCCCCTACCCCCAGACAAACCATCCAGACCGCATGACAACTCTCTCGATCACTATTGCAAATGCATCTCAGCCACACCAACCAACTTTCGATCAGCACATCTTAAAAACGTCTCCCTCCCTCTCGAGTTCCTTCTCCGTATACAGCGGCCGCCTCTCTTTTGAGATCTAGACCTCCTTTTTCCCAATCTGAAGAGCGGCCCCCCTTCTCTTCTTCTTCTTCTTCTTCTTCTTCCGTTTTAGAGCGTCAATAATTGGTCAAACGTAAAAACAAACAACCGCTAAAGCTTTTCAGAGGTAAATTTGGATTCAGACGTTCCTGAGTCTGTGGAAATTGTCAGCTCGGCCGTCAAAGTGACACTGTGGTGTTTTACTTTGTTCGTTTGTGCGTCTGTTTCTTTTTTCTTTCTTTCTTTCTTGTTTCGTGTTATTAATGGTCAATTTTATATTATTGTTATTATTATTATGGAGTATCCACAATAATATGTCTGATCTTGTTATTTAAAATACAAAGCAGAAAGCTTTGTATTTTAAATAACAAGATCAGACATATTATTGTGGATTTACTTTTCCATTTTATTTTATTATTATTATTATTATTATTATTATTATTATTATTATTATTATTATTTTTCTATCTTTCTTTCGTTCTATATCATTTCACGTTATTAATAGCCAAGTTATTAAATTATGATTATTATTCATTATTATTATTTATTAATTATTATTTTATTATTATTATGTTGTTTCTTTCCTTCTCTTCTTTCTATATTGTTCAATTCGTTTCTTTAATAGCAAGTTTATTAATTATTACCTAATTGTTTATTATTTTTTATTAATTATTATTATAATTTTTATTTTATTTTTATTAACATTTCCTACAAGTTCACCTACAATACTGAGCATTTTCCATCACTTGTTGCAATCACTACATCACTAATT
Source organism: Macrobrachium nipponense (assembly GCF_015104395.2). Lineage (NCBI taxonomy): Eukaryota > Metazoa > Arthropoda > Malacostraca > Decapoda > Palaemonidae > Macrobrachium > Macrobrachium nipponense. Next base: position 2,562,158 of record NC_061101.1, on the reverse strand, counting down.
TTCGTAGCTTCCGAAACTGTCATTATTTTCCTTGGTGTCACTACTAACATCACTCTTACTAACAATAGCGGCTGGATGAACGTAAACATACTATCAGCGCCTCGGTGGCGTGGTAGGTATGGTGTTTGCGTCCCACCTCGGTGGTCGCGGGTTCGATTCTCGGCCATTCCATTGAGGAGTGAGAGATGTGTGTTTCTGGTGATAGAAGTTCACTCTCGACGTGGTTCGGAAGTCACGTAAAGCCGTTGGTCCCGTTGCTGAATAACCACTGGTTCCATGCAACGTAAAAGCACCATACAAACAAACAAACAATAAACATACTATCAACGACCACCACTAACAATAGTAACTGTGAACAATGTAAACAAAATAAAATCAGTTTTAACTGTGTAGTACCACTCTAGCGACCAAATATTCCCAAATCGGTCACTCGCTACGGTGGGCACCGTAATTGCACTCATATATGAAATATAAAGACTACTAATTTGATTGTCGAGGGTCATTTGAGGTCATTTGAGGTCACTGAAGTAAGTAAGCCTCATAGAAGTAAAATCTCTTCATAATTCGATAAAAAAAATGAGGTTACAAAGAATTGCATTAATAATACTTCAGTAATTTTATCCTTCACCTTGATAGGCGCAAATCGCACGGTATAAGCCACTATCACTGGCATAATTAACGGTGTTGTATCAACAGAATTCACCTCAATGACATTTTATAACATTTAGATGGTTATTTTTTTCTTCCTTATATCTTTATTTTTCTCTTATCGAAAAGATACTTGAGACTTTATCAAGTTTCATCAATAAGTCTTTAGAAAATTAAAGTTTTTGTTCTGCATTTGAGATTAGTGTCCGAACAGCTCGCAGCAAGTACCGCTGGTCTGTCCAGTACCTGGATGGGGAACCATATAAACCCACGGGATTATTTGATATATAAGAAAAAAGTGATACTACCAAACCAATCGTTGATATCTCACCAAAACACACACACGTCACGTCACGTCAAAAATCTTCAGTTCACGCTCGAAATAAGACCAAACTGTTTTCGAAACCTCCGGTAAGCGGCGATTCGAACGTAGCTTCTGTGTGGGCGTGTAGTATATAGGTGTCTCTCTATACGGGCGTGTTTGTGTGCCTGGCCTCCCTCCCGCCGCTGCTGTCAGCCGGATCGAGCGCAACACGTTCGAAGGACGTGCGTCACCAACGGCAGATGCCACCACACTGAATCGGTTACTCTTCGCCGACTGCGACTGAGAGTGAGAACCCGCGGTGCGCGGTCTTACTAGACCGACCCCCAGCGAGAAAGCAGAAGAAGAAGAAGACGAAGAAGAAGAACAAGGAACCTTCGTCCGTTTTAATACTTCCTTCTCTCTCTCTCTCTCTCTCTCTCTCTCTCTCTCTCTCTCGACAACGGGGAACTGTCGCCCTATTACCCTTCACCTTAGGAACTTAAAAAGTTCTTGAAAAACCCGCCGTCTTACACACTTCCACCCTTGAGATACCCTCCGCCTATCGTGGGCGGGAGGCTGGTGGCACTGGCTATTTGCATATGTAATCAAGTGTGGCAGAAACTGCATTCATTCCTGGTAGTAGTTTTTGTCGTTTTGCATGATGAAATAGTGATAATAAGTTTCTAATCAGTGATAAGTTATAGAGGACATTCACGGTGAGCTTAATAATAAACTGAAATTTTTTGGAGGGGTTTGATAGAGAGAGAAATATATGCATACATCCCTCTGACATTGCAAATGTATGCGCACGAAAAGCATCTTGCTTTTTTATTAGCTTACACCTTCATTTCAAAAGTTTTTGTTCAAACTTTATATGAAAGTATATACGTAAGACTCTAAATGAAGTGTTGCAACAGGCCAAACCACTCTTACGAGAGACCTTGATTTTCTCTTTGCAATCTGCAACAGCTGTCTTGCTAGTTTTATTGCAAACGGACTTCCTCATCCGGCACAATATCTCACATCTGCCCTTGAGCTGCTGTGTGCAAGACCAAATATATGAACGAGTTTGAAACTTGACAACAAACAGAGTGGTTTGCGTGGGCGTCAAGCAGATTACCAGATAAATGGATATCTTGAGCATCCTAACGTTTGCTTGTGGTTTCAAATGGAATCTTCCTCCAACACTTATTCTGCCATTCGACTTGCATTTTCAATCAAAATAATACCATAACCCTCCTCCAATATACTAATAGAACAATTATTTTTTTTCGCAACCTTCCTATGTAATCTTTCCTTCATCCAGACATACCTTACAAACCTTGGTCAGCTACTCAGTGAAGCTATCAACACATTTATTCTGACATTCGACTTGCATTTTCTATCAAAATCATACCATAACCCTCCTCCAATATACTAATAGAACAATTATTACTTCCACAACCTTCCTATGTAATCCTTCCTTCATCCAGACATACCTTACAAACCTTGGTCAGCCACCAATCACACTATCAACACCATATACCGGCAGTATCTCACTTATAATGGCATTAACTCGTATGCCTTTCCATTCTCAAACTTTTCATTGCCCCAATACAACCTCAACATTCAGTTTGCTTTCGGGCAACAATTACCAAAGCTGGAAAAACCTTTTTATAATTAAAATCGACACGATTTTGGGAAGTAAGGTCTCCTGTCACAAATAATGCTACAGTTTCCCAATGGTTAAGAAATGTGTAAAAATGGTTGCCATTTTGTCGGGGGGTGGGGGATTGTAGGCGGCATTTTTTAAGGTACTCAAACTGTCTAAACGAATGATATACTTTTTATTGTCAAACAGCCAACCAGATAGATTATATTAATACTATCAATGTACAATCACACACGCGAATTCATACAGCATATGTATATAATTACAATCTTTTCATCAGACCTCCTCCACGTAAGGTCATCCAGTTAGCCTCTGAAGTGGCAACAACGAGCACCATTTGAATAAATAAACAAATTAGAACAAAACGAGACAGACTCTCCAATCAAGTTAGTAAAGTCCTTTTTAATCCACATTTTTCAGCAGTAAATCTATAGCAAATTCACGACTATAGCAAGAGCGGTACAGAGATGAATTCTTTAAGGGTCCGGGGCACTGATGCTGTACAGTATGAGTTTACAATTCATTCTGAAGATGTGTGTTGATACTATTTCCTGCTTTAGAAACTTCCATTCATCTTGTCAAAAGGTATTCTGAAAACTCTCGTACTTTCAAACGTACGAGTAGTATCATAAGTATGTAAAGACAAAACTAAAGTGCACTTTCACTACCCTTATTTGGAGCAATAGTTAATGTATTCAGAACTGATAAAAGTCTATTGATTTACATTGATCTTCCGCTTCATATTCGCTCACTTAATTTTCACTCCGAATCAAACTGCTGTCAGCTACACCAAGTATAGCTGTCCCTCATTCACTCTTAGTTGAACTTCTAGCGTCATGGTAGATCTCAGACGTGTCCGAGATGTTATCACCCATACTGCTTCTATAATCCTGTGGAGGAATATTTTCCTCGTACTGAAGGGAGTAGAATTCAGCCTGTTCTTCTTCTATTGAATCTCGATAATGTTTCACAGATAACTGAGTATCATTCTGTCCACTGATGGATCCCACAGTGGAAGTTCGCTGCGAAGCAGAGACTTCCCCGGTGGATATACGCTTTGTATCAGGGACTTCGTAATCACCAGGCACATTCTCGTACCTCCTCTTACTCTTACCACTCCCATCCAACATTGCCAAGTTCGCATACTCCCTGTCATCAGGCTGCCTATAGAGGTTGATGTTCTGATATCTCCTCAAGCTGGATTCGTACGGCATTTGATAAATATGTTCAGGAGAAGATACGGGACTTTCATACACGTGATGAGAGAAAATATCTGGAGTCTGGTAAATGTGGGATACGGTTAGATCTGGCACCTGGTAAACATTCCCCGATATGATGGAAGAATTCTCGTACAGATGTTGCAAAGGAGTGACAGGTTTGCTGTAGACATGCTTCTCCTGCAGTCCAGCCTTGTCATGGATACGGTGAGCTATTAGGTCAGGTGAGTCATAAATAGGCTCACTGGTGCGATACGAGCCCTCAAAAGAGCTCTGTCCTACTGCAACTGAATCTGAAGTGCAAGACGATGCCTTTCTGTAGCTGCGTTTAAGTGTCATGTCGGGTTTTGCATAGACAGGCTCGTTTGACACCTTGGCCTCACTGCAAGAGGTATGTTGATTTAATGGCACGTTGTAATATATGTTTTCACCTGGCTGGACATTGCCCTCTTTCTCACAATCCACACTAGTTTCATTATTCTTGTCGAGGGCAATTAAACTCTGACTTCCTGTGGACTGATCATGAGAAAGCTGCTCTGGCGTTGATATCTCTGAATAGTGACTCTGATCAGAGGACATCAATTCAGAGTGATGGCTCTCATTCACTGACGATACCTCGGTGTCCTGGCCGTCATCTGTCGCAGGTTCAGGACTCTGACACTGCTCTGGAGTTAGCACCTCTGAACTCTGACCTTCATCAGAAGAAGATTGGCTATCTTGCTCTTGGCTCTGTTTTTGCGAAGTTTCCTCTTGGCTCTGAGACCTCTCAGGCCCTGGTATCTCAACTACAGGGAAGTTCTGGTTGGAAATCAGCCCAATGTTCTGGTACCGATGATAAATGGGCAAATCAGAATCTCGGCTGGGAGACGGGAACGCGCTCTGATATGGCGGAGGGTTCTGCTGCAGACACTGAGTCTGGAAAGCTTCCAGAGCAGTGAGCGGGTGAGTTCTGACCACGATGTCGGGTGCCGCTCTCAGCATATCCAGCCAGTGGTGGCGGCCTTCCTCGCCCACGCAGCTTCCTCGACCCACAACGCAGGAACCTAGAACTTTCCGACCACAGCCTGCGGTGAAAGAGAATGAAATAGCACCATATCTCTATTTAATGAGAAGCAATATATAAACCAACGATAAAAGCAATGTTCCCTCAGACCAGGAAACAGAATGGGCTAGACAGCAGACTGCCTCTTACCAGGACCCGTTCTCTCGCGAGCGCTAAGGACGAGGTGAGTGGCATCAAGGTCCAACTCTGGCATTCGGAGGATGAGTTCCTCCTCGAAGAGCGTCACCTCGGCCTCCATAGTACGCGGTGTGGTTCTCCTCCAGCAGAGAATCGTGTTGTTCGTGTACACGGTGACTTTGATGTAGACTTGAACTTGTGGGAAGGCGCAAGGTTTACAATTAATATAAACAGATGCATATACAATCGTATACAGGGTGTCCATAAAGTCCCGGTACCATTACAAGTATTTATTACTTGTAATGGTACTGGGACTTTATGGACAACCTGTATAAAAACATGTAAACATAATCACGTATATACTCTTTGTATGTGAGTGTTAGATAGGATGTATTTAATCAAGTTAGCGTATTATTTAATGGAAAATAACAATTATGTCTCTACTACTAAAAAATAGCTTGTTTACTCATCAGCTGTTACAAAGAATAAGATTTCTATAAAACACAGAAGAGAACTTCCTCAGGATCATCTGCTATTTAGTTTGAGAGTGAAGTTTCGTGTCACTTATAACATTCGCTGCATTTATTTTCAGCCTATTAAGGAAGAAGCAAAAACATCATTAAAAAGTGTTTTTGTCATTTTCATTCTCTGTGTACATATCTGCGTGCTCATAACCACACTTACGAGGTATACACATTTATGTGTATGTGTGTGTGTTTGTGTGTGTATGTGTGTGTGTGTATTGGGTGTTCCTTACCGTCCTGAGAGATGGTATTTCGGTCACCCTGAAGTCCTGTCAAATGCAGAATACTGATGGAAAGTTCGTGGGCATCGCTGTTCCAACTGAGCCCAATCTGCAGTTGCCCTCCTACGCAAATCTGGAAGAAGTTTCACGTAAGTTATTCCCTTCGTGGAGAAACTAGTTACTCAAAAGTTATCACCTGACATTTTTTAGTAACACCAAAGCAGTATCATAACGCCCAGGCAAAGTGAATAACTTACGAAATGTTGAGAGAAGCATTAAAACTTTGTATTCTAAAGATAACTAAATGTGAAGAATACCACCCCACAACCATACACTAAATGAGACAATGTAGAGATGATGCTTCTTACATATTCACTTTTCAATCAGAAGTGGAAATCTATGAAAACAACCCTTAATCATTTATTATTCCTGACCTGCTGATCAGGGGCGCTCTCCTGCAAGTGCAGAGTAAGGGAACCAGTGTCCAGGTCATGGTTCAGACCAGCTCGCAGCCCAGTGGAGGACAAGCTCAAGGCCGCGTAGCCTAGTACCACTCTGCGTCCACAGCCAGTAACCTGGAAAGAGCAACAGACCTGAAGGCTGGATTTAGATAGTATCAACAGTGGCATTTGCTACAGGCTTCTGGACTCTGCATAATTGACAGCGTTTAGGCACACACCTCATTGGAAAACGTCTTTGAGCCACTGTTTAGTGACTGAGTGGAGTTCTGGGCAGTCACATTAATGTGCAGTTTTCCAAATAAAGCAAAAATAATGGGCCATATCCCAGTGATAATTAAACTGAAAAATTACAGTAAATAATGACTCTTCGATCATCTTCAAATCATGACTTACCTGGCAGACGGAAAACCTGAGCGCAGTATGAGCAAGACGGGTTGGTCTAGCCGCGTGGGTGAACGAGGCATTGAAGTGGGCATTCCTCAAGGCTGGAACAGCACGTGTACTGAACCTGACGCGTTTATCAGGAAGTAACACAGCCTGGCGGAATGGACACACAAATGGCAAGTGGTCAGAAATTCAGAGATTGTCCATTGAAAGGTTCAGTAGTACTCTTTAACTCAGTTCCCTACCTTTGGATTCCCAATCCTTCACTATAAATTCCTGCATCTCTTGAGGAGCATGGGCTCACCATTGCTTCTTACTTTAGGGTCTGATCCCAAATTTTCCATTCCTTCCTCTTTTTCTTGCCTAGATAATAGCAGTAGTTTGATTTCCATCCTATCTGCCTAATCATTTCAGAAAATTACCAGTACTGGAGTGAATGTGTTTCTCTATAACAAAACTTTACCCTATTCCACAGTTGGAGAACATATCTTAAGTACCATAGTGCAGAAAAAATCATCAAGAATGCATCTTTAAATCATTGATAGATAAGGTTTCAAATAGGATACATTTCTTTCTTAGAGAGTTATTAATGAATTAGGTAACAAGGGTTATTGGGCCTACGATACATTTTCCTGAAATTTTAATGTCTTAACCCTTTTGTCATATATTAGGACAATACTGGTGTATCAAGTACATTACTATACCTTAGTGTAAGTGTCGACAGGCTCAGGTCCAAGCCTCAAGGGTAGATTATCTGCTGAAAGAACAGTCAGACGCAAAAGCCTCGTCCTCATGGAGTACCGCAGGCGAATGCGGAGTTCCCCAAGTCCGCAACCACCTCCTGTATCATTTTGACGTAGGAAGATAGATTAGAAATCCCAAATAAGTATAGAAATTTGGCACAGTGAAACTTCATATTAGTGTATTCATCACCTAGGTCTTAGGAGAGAATTTTTAAATTCTTTAACAATATCATTCTTACCGGAAGCTATGCTGGATGCTGGGGTCCAGGTGGGTCCCCATCCATCTATTGAGTCTGGCGTGGTGACGTCAGCAAGGTCTGGACTTGATCTCTGTGCTTCTTCAGCTAAAAGATAGTGGGATTGGTGTGAATTTCTTGCCTCATCACTGCCTCCTACACTTCTGCAAAAAGAGATAAAAAAAATCATCAAAATTGTGGATAAAATGAGTTTATAAATTCTTATAAAAACAGGGAACTATTCACTAGATTTCTTAAATCATTTCGTTTCTGGAATGTTGCTCTCATGCCTGGAGGCCTTGTAGACTTCCAGATTGGCTTGGTGATCATCTTTTGCTAGGTAATAACAATTAAACAATGCCACTATCAAGAGGTATCCAGTTTGCATATCTTTCACAAGTTATATTTTAATAGAGAACATTGGAATGGGTGTATGCTCATATCAAATTATAATGTAATGATGGAGCCGTTACATTTCTAAAGGGCAAATGTCCTGTAATGTCAGCCTATCATTCCTTTAGCCTTCATACCCTGGATTCTGCCGTTCTTTTAGCTAAAGAACCAGGGCTCCCATGCTTAAGCGAACAATGACCTATGAATATTCAGCATTCAGATCATCAAAAGGAAGAATATTTACACAGAAAGCTTCACTCTAAAAGTAACAACCAACCTTCTGAGGAAAATAGACCTCGGAGGAAGAGTTGGAGGTGTCCTGGAGCACATCACTTGAAAAGGTCTTGGAGGAAGAGCTGGAGGTGTCACAGGAGATGGTTGCAAGACCCTCGGCGAGGCAGACCTGGGTCTCTTCACAGCCCTGGGCGTCCATCTGTTTCCCGGTATCGGTAGGGATAAGGGAGGATTCTGCCGAGATGTGTTCAGGGGTCCTTTTGGGGAGGCTGACCGAGGACGTATGTTGGAGTACAAGGTGGAGAAACTTGGTGGAGAGACGCCATAGCCCTGAGATCTACAGATTGGAGGTGGACTGTACGCTGGTGGAGGTGTACGACTTGTGGTTATGGCGTCCCACCCTGTTGGGAAAAATTACTGTTTAAAAAAGTTGCAAGTTGTCTATTATCCTATTTATCTTTAATTAGAGAAAATATACATTTTTACAATTCTAACAGTATTACATGCAGAAATTGATCAAAGCTGGCTTAAATTTAACAGCATTTAACACAAATTTTATCTTGTACATTTTACAAATAATCTATTAATCTATGTTAATATTTTTCTGTAGTTACCCATATAAGTTTTCATCAGTATATACTATTTTCAATTATCCCTGATTTATAAACCGTCTTATACAATCGCTTTTTGGCCAATATAACGACACAAACGAGTGTGGATAAGGAGATATTCATATTGCTCTAGAGTTGTTAACCAAACCATTAGAGGGCTTGTATCTAGGGATAAGTTGCCAGACTACTGGACTAGGTGTGCTATCATTGCCCAAACACTAGCCACTGATGTTCACTGGAGAAATGAGCAACTTAAAATAAATTTTTGTGTCTATTTGATTATTGCAAGCATTTTTTTTTATTTTGCTAATTGTTCCAATAATTCCTATAGTTGCTTTACAAATCCTTTGTGATGGAAATGTATTGCCCCAGCCTTGCCTACAAAGCTACCAAACTAATGCAAGATACACTTTTTTTTATGATTTTAAGATTAAACATCTCTCTAATTGGTCTACAGTCCATCAATTAGCTAACATAGCAAAACTTAAATTAGGCAAAAACTAACAAATGAAAAGGGATCATAAGTTTATGATGAAAATATGAATATTTTTTTGTGATTTCGAAGTAGACTTAAATGATCTGGGCGGTCGCAAAGCCAACTAAATCTTCATCATCACTGACAAAAAAATCTGAAGGCAAGACAGTCTCTCTCTCTCTCTCTCTCTCTCTCTCTCTCGTCTCGACCTCTCTTCTCTCTCTCTCCTCTCTCTCTCTCATCTCTATATATATATATATGTATATCTATATATATATATATATATATATATCTATATATATATATATATTAATATATATTATATATATATTATTATATATATATGTGTGTGTGTGTGTGTGTGTGTGTGTGTGTGTGTGTATTTCTTTAGTTTAGCATACTGCGCTCTCTCTCTCTATTCCTCTCTACTGCCTCTCCTCTCTCTACTATCTCTCTCTCTCGTCTCTCTCTCTCTCTCTCTCTCGTCTCTCTCTCTCTCTCTCTCTGTATTCTGTTTAGTAGCATACTGCCGCTTTGAAGTTACCAAATGACGAATCGTCATAAACTGACTCATTTCCAGCTTGCGTCATAAACGGAACAATGAAGCGTCATTATTCATTCATAATACCTATATTGAAACTATGACCAAAAGCATAACTGGGACTTCCAATGTGGAGGCATGGTTAGACCCTCTCCCAAGAATAACCAGGCGCACTTTGGTCGTCTTAATGCAGAACCACGCCTCTGAAAACCGCCCTCCTTCAGGAACTATAGGTCCAAGTCTCTTTCAAAATGCCTTATGACACACCCTGTTCACACCTCTCTGCTTCGCTTTTGACACACCCTGTTCTAAGAGAACCTCTTTTCTTCCAGCTTTGCCGTGATACAGTATTGACATTCACTCCCAGATAACTCCACGATAGACTAATCTAGACTAACAATTCTAACGCATTCACTCCTCAGGTCGAAAGGGACAACACTATTGGATCATTTTGAGGAAGAAGAACACCCCCAAAGGCTTCCCCCCCTCCCCCTGGAATCAATCCCCACTGCTATATGAGCAAGAGCCCGTGCTGGCATAAGGTCAGCTAAATCTGAAATAACAACCGAGATCTCTCACACTCACTCTGTACATTCGGGTGATCTTCGGGGTTAGCCGGATTGGACCTCGAATGCGAGATGGTGGACGAAGCCGACCCTACGGATTTGGTTATGCCCTTGCTCCTCTCAGTAGGCGTCAGGATCTGGGTCGGGGTGGGCGTCTGCGGCTCGCTCCCCGCCTCGCTGGCTGTGATCTGGGGTGGATGTGATTGGCGTGGGTGAATCACTGGCATTTAGATATAGATCGAATTATTCATCACCGTCGTACATGTTTTATCTTATTCATATGTATGTGAAGTAGATGAACTCACAGCAAAAACAAATGAAAATGTCATTATCTACACAATTTGTACCTCTATCACAAAAGAAAATAACTTTATTACTTAAGAAGCCATAAAAGACGTCAATATCACTCTATGGGACACTTTCCGACCTTCATCATCATCCCCCTATTAAACCATTAGGAGACCTTGAAGCCTATATTTTATTTATGCAAATGCCTATGTGACAGCCCACCTGTTGCATATACTCAGTCTAGGCCTCAAAGAACGAAAGTCTCAAAACAAGCGAAAGCCCTGGGTTCTTACCCCATAAACCGAGAAGAAGACAAGTTAAACTACTCTCCCTCTTCTTCGTCAGATCACTAGGAATTTGGATATTGCAAAAGGACCTACACAGCACTGAACAGGAAGAAAATGACATGAAAAAAATCAATCAGAACAAAGCCCTGGGTTCTTATCCCTTAAACCCACGAAGAAGAATAAACCTCTTTAGACAAGTTAAACTACTCTCCCTCTTCTTCATCATATCACTAGGAATTTGGATATTGCACTGAACAGGAAGGAAAATGACGTGAAGAATCGATTCGTTAGACAAGTTATATTATTTTTTCCTCTTCTTCGTCAGATCACTAGGAATTTGAATATTGCGAAAATACCTACACAGCACTGATCAGGAAGGAAAATTGCATGAAAAATCAACCAAAACAAAGCCGTAAGTTCTTATCCCATAAACCCAAGAAAACGAAGAACGCACCTCGTTAGACAAGTTAAATTACTCTCTCTCTTCTTCGTCAAGTCACTAGGAATTTGGATATTGCAAAAGGACCTACACAGAACTGAACAGGAAGGAAAATTGCATGAAAAATCAACCAAAACAAAGCCCTGGGTTCTTATCCCATAAACTCACGAGGAAGAACGCACCTCGTTAGACAAGTTAAACTATTCTTCCTCTTCTTCAAGTTACTAGGAATTTGGATGTTGCAAAAGGACCTACGCAGCGCTGAACAGGAAGGAAAATGACGTGAAGAATCAATCAGAACAAAGCCCTGGGTTCTTATCCCATAAACCCACGAAGAAGAATAAACCTCTTTAGACAAGTTAAACTACTCTCCTCTTCTTCGTCAAGTCACTAGAAATTTGGATATTGCAAAAGGACCCAACACCAGCACTGAACAGGAAGGAAATTGACGTGAAAACCCAATGAAAACAGATCGATTTCGAGGGGCAGAGCCGCCTTTACTCACCGTGGGCATGACGAATGCCATTGGGTGATCGGGAGAGGCATATTGATCGGGTTTCCTCTTGGAGACGAGAAATGTAGCGGGGCTGGGATCTCCGGCGTCACCTCGTAGACGCCTGCGAGACAAAAAACGGTTAACTGAGGATTCTAGAAGTTCCACGAATTCGTCTGGAAAGCTTCCGAGTTGGAATGCTTAATTTATCATCAGGTGTAAATAGACTTTTCTTTTATCTATTTATTAACAGCTTATCTACACGAATCTTTATTCTCTTCTCGAATTTCATCAATTTCATCTGTTATGAGAATCAATTTATTGATTTTATATTTCCAATTATTTTCGTAATTTTACTTTTCTTGGAGAATTACGAAGTCTTTTATGAGACTCCTTTGATATCACATCACCACAAACTTTACTAGTTGAACTTTCATTTATTTTACATGCTATCATATAAAAATTGTGTCTACGGTACGTTAAATCTTTCTCAATATCTCGCGCACTAATTTTCACTTGGAATATTATCATAAAATTTATTTACCAGTTTTTGTCTTCTAAAATCCTGTCGAAATTGACACACAGTCTATCAAAAATGACCTCACTCAGTATACACAATATATGAAAACGTATTTTATTCATCAGATCTCTTTACTACATGATAACAAAATACTTTCTATTTCCATGAAACCTGCAGATATGGAAGCTCTCGTTCCGTTAAGAAATTATCATACATCCTACATCCGACTCAGAAGGTTTAGCTTTCACAACACAGTACAAGCATCTTTCTAAATCATTACTTTAGGTCTAGGGAAACTTACTTGCTCACAATCGCTACTATAACACAGTGATATACATCACTGTATGTTTCATGCACTGTCTTTTGCTCATCACTTCCATCCCTTTTTTCCGCCATCTTGCCACACCTGTAATTGAACCTCTGAGCCCCACTAACTTAGTTCATTCTGAAATCACACCTGCAACATTTCGTGTTCTGCTGCATCTCTTTTCCAAGCTATACTATATTTATCCTTTGTTTCACTTTTCTAGGTAATTTTCACACCTTTTACTTTCAGGGAACTCCCGCCATTCAAGTCCTGTCAGATATGCTTTTCGTTTCGTCTCTAAGATTTCTCAAAGTAAGATTTCAGATCTGAAATGAAATAGCTTTCGCATCGACAATTAAAACCAAAAGTTGGTCCCTTTACCCTTGAATATTAATTTTCCCTGACCCAAATATTTGAAGACAGTTTTTCTGCATCAAAACCCAATCCATTAGCCTGATATCTGATTCATTAACGTATGCACATATGCGAGCGTACACACATTCACACATTCTCATATTTACGTGTGTATGTGTGTGTGTGTGTGAGTGTGTGAGTGATGACATACCTTCATTTATGTTTGCGCATGGCTAGTGTTTGAGAATTTCATTTCATTAATCTGTCTATTAAAGAAAATAGTAACTAAAAAAATATCAGAGAGAGAAATAAAAAAAGGTCAGAAGAAAATGCATTCATTTTTCTTCCAAAAAGAATATGCATACGATGCGCACGTGTACATAAAACAATGAGTGGTATAGCCATAGTGCATACACCGGCATTTGATAAACATTAGATGCATTGACTCAGACTTATACATGCATGTATTTAAATGCATATATAGAAAGGAGAGAGAGAGAGAGAGAGAGAGAGAGAGAGAGAGAGAGAGAGAGAATGGTCCCAGATTTGCTGTAGTAGAAGTTCGCTCTGGATTTTAGACAGATATTGAGGACAAGCTCTACTGGCAACAGCTAGTCAGACCAGCAGGATTAGTCATACACAGGTCTCCCCAGGTGTTCAATGAGGACACATGTCCCAGGACAGGTGTTTGGGGCGAGGGTGTTTAGTGCTATAACGAGCAAAAAAAAAAAAAAAAAACTCAGTCAAGCATTGGTTGTGTTTTGGGGTAAATCGACTTTATGTAAATTATTGTTAATTTAATATTTTAAACAAAATTCTTGCTTTTATTATCTAACACTGCTAGTGGAAGTGAAGTCTAATGCTTCTGCAGCATTTTTTTAAAATAAATATTACCCGAGTTATAAAATAAGATAATCACATTATTATCTATGTTTTGCTCCATGACTTTAACCTAATTCCTGCATGCGTAGCGTGTATGCCACGTAGCGACTCCATTCTTTCCATTACATCATCACTTTCATTACGTCTATGGACAATCTCTGGTGTTCTTATTTGCCTCAACTTAATAAAACAGCATCTTAATTCGTCCGTTTACGTTTACAACTTATTCTAAGCCTTTAACCTTACTTGTACCACAGAGCCAGACAGAGCCCTGTACATAAAATGGCCGCAGCCGCCAGAGATACGCCAACGACCATCCCCCCAATAACGCCAGGAGTCATGGCGCTAGAGCCACCACCTTCGTCTTCGGCGCTCATGTCGTCTCCAGCAGAAGCAGCCTCAGCAGTAGCAGAGGTACCACCGCCCCTTCAGAAGTCGCCGCCCTTTGTAGGGGAGAACCTGTCCGCATCTGGAAAGGAAAAGAGGAGGACGTGGGTAGACTATAGTTTCTTTTGAAACATTTTGACGCCATCTAGATGTGATTTCAGATCCGTGGATGATGTTGAAATACGATTTCAGATCCGTGGATGATCTTCAAATACGATTTCAGATTCGTAGATGATGCTGAAATACTGATTTCAGATTTGTGGATGATGTTTGAAATACGATTTCAGATAAGTGGATGATCTTCAAATACGATTTCAGATTCGTGGATGATGTTGAAAAACGATTTCAGATTCGTGGATGATAGTTGAAATACGATTTTTCAGATTCGTGGATGATGTTGAAACACGATTCTTCAGATTCGTGGATATGTTGAAACACGATTCTTCAGATTCGTGGATAATGTTTTGAAAAACACGATTTTTCAGATTCGTGATAATGTTGAAACATGATTCTTCAGATTCGTGGATGATGTTGAAATATACGATTTCAATTCGTAGATGATATTCAAAGAAATTACAATTCGATTTTCAGATTCGTAAGATGATGTTGAAATACGATTTCAAGTTTGAATGGATGGGATGATTCAAATACGATTTCAGATTCGTGGATGATGTGAAATATACGATTTCAGTTGGAATACAATTTCAGATTTCGTGGGATGATGTGATAACATTTCATTCGATTTCAGATTCCGTGGATGATTGTTGAAATAGATTTTCAGATCGTGGTGATGTTGAAATACGATCAGTTGGAATACAATTTCAGATTCGGGATGATTGTTCCAATACGATTTCAGGATCCGTAAGATGATTGTTGAAATCGGATTTTCAGATTTTTTTCGGGGATGATTGTTGAAATATGATTTTTCAGATTCGGGATGATGTTTGAAATACGATTTCAGATTTGTGGATGATTTAAATACAATTTCAGATTTTCGTGGTGATATGAAATACGATTTCAGTTGGAATACGATTTCAGATTCGTGGAGATTGTTGAAAATACGATTTCAGCTCAGTTGGATGATGTTGAAATATGATTTCCAGATCCGTGGATTGATGTTGAAACACGATTTTTCAGGATTCGTGGATGAGTTGAAATACGATTTCAAATTTCGGGAATTTGTTGAAATATGATTCCAGATTCTTGGATTGATGTTGAATATGATTTCCATATTCGTGGATTGATGTTGAAATACGATTTCAGAATAAGTGGATGATCTTCCAAATACGATTTCAGATTAGGGGATAATGTTGAAATAAATGATTTCAGATTCGGTGGATGATGTTGAAACACGATTCTTCAGATTCGTGGATGATGTGAAATACGATTTCAGATAAGTGGATGATCTTTCAAATATGATTTCAGATTCGTGGATGATGTTGAAAACAATATGATTTCAGATTCACGTGGATGATGTTGAAACACGATTTTTATTTTTTTTTACGATTCGTGGATTAATGTGAAACACAATTCTTCAGATTCGTGGATGATGTTGAAATTCGATTTCAAAATCGTGGATGATATTCAAATACGATTTCAAATTCGGGATGATGATGAAATTGACGATTTCATATTTGTGGATGATATTCAATTACGATTTCCAAAGAATCGTGGATGATGTTGAAATACGATTTCAGTTGGAATACGATTTCAGATTCATGGATGAATGTTGAAATACGATTTCAGATCAGTAGATGATGTTTGAAATAGGATTTCAGATTCGTGGATGATGTGGAAATATGATAGTTTCATTTTAGTGGATGATGTTGAAAAATACGATTTCAGATTTGTGGATGATCTTCAAATACCAATTTCAGATTCGTTGATGATGTTGAAATACGATTTCAGTTGGAATACGATTTCAGATTCGTGGATGATGTTGAAATACGATTTCAGATCCGTGGATGGATTTGTTGAAATATGATTTCAGATCCGTGGATGATGTTGAAAACACGATTTTTCAGATTCTTTAATGATGTTGAAATACGATTTCCGATTTGTGGATGATATTCAAATACGATTTCAAATTCGTGGATGATGTTAAATAACATTTCAGTTGGAATACGATTTCAGATTCGTATGATGATGCGAAATACGAAATTTCAGATCCGTGGATGATGTTGAAATACGATTTCAGATTCGTGATGATGTTGAAATACGATTTCGATCATGGATGATGAAATAATGATTTCAGATCCGTGGAGGATGTTGAAACACATTTTTCAGATTCGTGGATGATGTTGAAATACGATTTCAGATAAGTGGATGATCTTAAATATGATTTCAGATCCTGATGATGTTTGAAATACGATTTTTTCAAATTCGATGATGTTTGAAATACGATTTTTTTCAGATTCGTGATGATCTTCAAATACGATTTCAGATTTGTGGATGATATTCAAATACGATTTCAGATTCGTGGGATGATGTTGAAATACGATTTTCAGTTGGAATACGATCTCAGATCGTGGATGATGCTGAAATACGATTTTTCAGATGCGTGTAATTGAGTTGAAATGCGATTTCAGATTCGTGGATGATGTTGAAATGACGATTTCAGATCCGTGGATGATGTTAAAACAACGATTTTTCAGATCGTGGAGGATGTTGAAATACGATTTCAGATACGTGGGATGATCTTCAAATATGATTTCAGAACCGTGGATGAGTTGAAATACGATTTTCAGGTCATGGATGATGTTGAAATAATATTTTTCAGATTCGTTGATGATCTTCAATACGATTTCAGATTCGGGTGGATGATCTTCAAATACGATTTCAGATTCGTGGATGATCTTCAAATACGATTTCAGATTCGTGGATGATCTTCAAATACGATTTCAGATTCGTGGATGATGTTGAAATATGATTTCAGATTCGTGGATGATGTTGAAATATGATTTCAGATTCGTGGATGATGTTGAAATACGATTTCATATAAGTGATGATCTTCAAAATACGATTTCAGAAAAAGTGGATGATGTTTTGAATTACGATTTCCATAATGGATGATCTTCAAATACGATTTCAGATTCGTTGATGATGTTGAAATACGATTTCAGATACGTGGGATGTCTTCATTTTAATACGTTTTCAGATTCGTGGATGAAGTTCAAATACAGTTTTTCAGATACGTGGATGATCTTCAAATACGATTTCAGATTCGTGGATGATGTTGAAATACGATTTCAGATACGTGGATGATCTTCAAATACGATTTCAGATTCGTGGATGATGTTGAAATACGATTTCAGATACGTGGATGATCTTCATTTTAATACGTTTTTTTCAGATTCGTGATGAGTTCAAATACAGTTTCAGATACGTGGATGTTTTTCAAATACCGATTTCAGATTCGTGGATGATGTTGAAATACGATTTCAGATACGTGGATGATCTTCAAATACGATTTCAGATTCGTGGATGATGTTGAAATACGATTTTTCAGATTCGTGGATGATGTTGAAATACGATTTTTCAGATTCGTGGATGATGTTGAAACACGATTTTTCAGATTCGTGGATGATGTTGAAATACGATTTTTCAGATTCGTGGATGATCTTCAAATACGATTTCAGATTCGTGGATGATCTTCAAATACGATTTCAGATTCGTGGATGATCTTCAAATACGATTTCAGATTCGTGGAAGATCTTTAAATAGGATTTCATATTCGTGGATGATATTGAAATATGATTTCAGATTCTTGGATGATGTTGAAATATGATTTCAGATTCGTGGATGATGTTGAAATACGATTTCAGATACGTGGATGATCTTCAAATACGATTTCAGATTCGTGGATGATGTTGAAATATGATTTCAGATTCGTGAATGATGTTGAAATAGATTTCAGATTCGTGGATGATGTTGAAATAGATTTCAGATCCGTGGATGATGTTGAAATACGATTTCAGATTCGTGGATGATGTTGAAATATGATTTCAGATTCGTGGATGATGTTGAAATACGATTTCAGATACGTGGATGATCTTCAAATACGATTTCAGATTCGTGGATGATGTTGAAATACGATTTCAGATACGTGGATGATCTTCAAATACGATTTCAGATTCGAGGATGATGTTGAAATACGATTTCAGATACGTGGATAATCTTCAAATACAATTTCAGATTCGTGGATGATGTTGAAATACAATTTCAGATACGTGGATGATCTTCAAATACGATTTCAGATTCGTGGATGATGTTGAAATAGATTTCAAAGATTCGTGGATGATTGTTGAAATATTGATTTCAAGATTTCGGGTGGATTGATGGTTGAAACTTCGATTTTAGATTTCGTGGATGATTGATGGAAAATACGATTCAAGATTTCGTGGAAATGACGCTAAAATATGATTTCAGATTGCGTAGGGCTACGCTAAATAGATTTTTTCCAGAAATATCGGTGGAATTTGATGTTGAAATTACGATTCAGGATTCGGTGATGTTTTGTTGAAATACCGATTTCAGATTCGTGGATGGATTTTGTTGAAATACTATTTCAGTTTGAAATATGATTTCATATTTGTGGATGATCTTCAAATACAATTTCCAGATCCTTGGATGATCTTCAAATACGATTTTCAGATTCGTGGATGATGTTTAAATACGATTTCAGATTCGTGGATGATGTTGAAATACGATTTCAGATTCGGGGATGATGTTGAAATACGATTTTTTTCAGATTTTGTGGATGATGTTGAAATGCGATTTCAGATTATTGGATGATGTTGAAATAGATTTCAGATCCGTGGATGATGTTGAAATAGATTTCAGATTCGTGGATGAAATGTTGAAATAGATAATTTCAGATTCGGGTGGATGTTGTTGAAATAGATTTCAGATCCGTGATGATGTTGAAATACGATTCAAGATTCGTGGATGATGTTGAAATAGATTTTCAGATTCGTGGATGGTGTTGAAATAGATTTCAGATCCGTGGATGATGTTGAAATAACGATTTCATTATTCGTGGATGATGTTGAAATGTTAGATTTCAGATCCGTGGATGATGTTGAAATAGATTTCAGATTCGTGGATGATGTTGAAATACGATTTCAGATTCGGGTGGATGATGTTGAAATATTTATTTCAGATCCGTGGATGATGTTGAAATACGATTCAAGATTCGTGGATGATGTTGAAGTACGATTTCAGATCCGTTGGATGATGTTGAAATACGATTTCAGATTCGTGGATTGATGTTTGAAATAGGATTTTCCAGATTCGAGGATGATGTTGAAATACGATTATCAGATCCGTGGATGATGTTGAAAAATACGATTTCAGATCCGTGGATGATAGTGGTTGAAAGAAATACGATTTCAGATCCGTGGATGATGTTGAAATAGATTTTCAGTATACGTGAATGATGTTGAAATAGATTTCAGATCCGTGAATGATGTTGAAATATAAACGATTTCAAGATTCGTGGATGATGTTTGAAATACGATTTCAGATCCGTGGATGATGTTGAAATACGATTTCAGATTCGTTGGATGTTCTTGAAATAGGATTTTCTAGATGAGGATGATGTTGAAATACGATATCAGATCGGTGGATGATGTTAAAAAAAATACGATTTCCAGATCCGTGGATGATGTGAAAATACGATTTCAGATCGTGGATGATGTTAAATACTATTTCGGATTCGTGGATGATTTTGTCGAAATTTTTCGAGTTTTGATGTTGAAATGATTTGTCTTGATATGAAATTTCAGATTTTCAATTTGATGAGTTGAAATAGATTTCAGATTCGTGGAATGATGTTGAAAATAGATTTCAGATTCTGGATGATGTTGAAATAGATTCAGATTCGTGGCTGATGTTGAAATACGATCAAAATTCGCGCTGGTGATAAACATTTCAGATTCGTGGATGATGTTGAAATAGATTTTCAGATCCGTTTGATGATGTTAGAAATACGATTCCCAAGATTCGTGGACGATGTTGAAATACGATTCCAGATTCGTGGATGATGTTGAAAATACGATTTCAGGATTCGTGAATAATGTTTAAAATACGATTTCAGATTCATGGATTATGTTGAAAATACGATTTCAGATTCGTGGCTGTATGTTGCAAAAATACGGATTTCAGATTCGTGGATGATGTTGAAATACGATTTTTTAGATTCTGGATGTTGAAATACAATTTCAGATTCGTGGATGATGTTGAAATAAGATTTCAGATTCGTGGATGATGTTTGAAATGCGATTTCAGATTCGTGGATAAGTTTAAATACGATTTCAGATCCATGGATGATGTTGAAATACGATTTCAGGATTCTGGATAATGTTTAAATACGATTTCATATTCATGAATGATGTTTAAATGCGATTTCATATTCATGGATGATGTTGAAATACGATTTTTCAGGACGGCGTGGATGATGTTGAAATACGATTCCAGATTCGTGAATGATGTTGAAATACGATTCCAGATTCGTGGAATGATGTTGAAATACAATTTAAGATTCGTGGATGATGTTGAAATATGATTCCAGATTCGTGGATGATGTTGAAATATGATTCCAGATTCGTGGATGATGTTGAAATACGATTCCAGATTCGTGGATGATGATGAAATACAATTTCAGATTCTTGGATATGTGAAATACGATTTCAGTTTGAAATACGATTCCAGATTCGTGGATGATGTTGAAATACGATTTCAGATTCGTGGATGATGTTGAAATACGATTTCAGTTGAAATACAATTCCAGATTCGTGGATGATGTTGAAATACGATTCCAGATTCGTGGATGATGTTGAAATACGACTCTAGATTCGTGGATGATGTTGAAGTACGATTCATGATTCGATGATGATTGTTGAAATACGATTCCAGATTCGTGGATGAAGTTGAAATACGATTCCACATTCGTGGATGATGTTGAAGTACGATTCCAGATTCATGGATAATTTGTAAAATATGATTTCAGTTGAAATACGATTCCACATTCGTGGATGATGTTGAAGTACGATTCCAGATTCATGGATAATGTAAAATATGATTTCAGTTGAAATACGATTCCAAATTCGTTATGATGTTGAAATACGATTCCAGATTCGTGGATGATGTTGAAATACGATTCCAGATTCGTGAATGATGTTGAAATACGATTCCAGATTCGTGGATGATGTTGAAATACGATTCCAGATTCGTGGATGATGTTGAAATACGATTTCAGATTCGTAGATTCGTGGATGATGTTTAAGTACGATTCCAGATTTGTGGATGATGTTGAAATACGATTCCATATTCGTGGATGATGTTGGAAATACGATTCCAGATTCGTGATGATGTTGAAAAACGATTCCAGATTCGTGGATGGTGTGAAGTACGATTCCAGATTCATGGATGATGTTGAAATACGATTCCAGATTCGTGGATGATGTTGAAATACGATTTAAGATTCGTGGATGATGTTGAAATACGATTTAAGATTCGTGGATGATGTTGAAATACGATTCCAGATTCGTGGATGATGTTGAAATACGATTCCAGATTCGTGGATGATGTTGAAATACGATTCCAGATTCGTGATGATGTTGAAATACGATTCCAGATTCATGGATGATGTTGAAATACGATTCCAGATTCGTGGATGATGTTGAAATACGATTTCAGATTCGTGGATGATGTTGAAATACGATTTAAGATTCGTGGATGATGTTGAAATACGATTCCAGATTCGTGGATGATGTTGAAATACGATTCCAGATTCGTGGATGATGTTGAAATACGATTTCAAATTCGTGGATGATGTTGAAATACGATTTCAGATTCGTGGATGATGTTGAAATACGATTCCAGATTCGTGGATGATGTTGAAATACGATTTCAGATTCGTGGATGATGTTGAAATACGATTCCAGATTCTTGGATGATGTTGAAATAGGATTTTCAGTTGAAATACGATTCCAAATTCGTTGATGATGTTGAAGTACGATCCAGATTCGTGGATGATGTTGAAATACGATTCCAGATTCGTGAATGATGTTGAAATACGATTCCAAATTCGTGGATGATGTTGAAATACGATTCCAGATTCGTGGATGATGTTGAAATACGATTCCAGATTCGTGGATGATGTTGAAATACGATTTCAGATTCGTGGATGATGTTGAAATACGATTCCAGATTCGTGGATGATGTAGAAATACGATTTCAGTTGAAATACGATTCCAGATTCGTGGATGATGTTGAAATACGATTCCAGATTCGTGGATGATGTTGAAATACGATTCCAGATTCGTGGATGATGTTGAAATACGATTCCAGATTCATGGATGATGTTTGAAATACGATTCCAGATTCGTGGATGATGTTGAAATACGATTCCAGATTCGTGGATGATGTTGAAATACGATTCCAGATTCGTGGATGATGTTGAAATACGATTCCAGATTCGTGGATGATGTTGAAATACGATTTCAGATTCGTGGATGATGTTGAAATACGATTCCAGATTCGTGGATGATGTTGAAATACAATTCCAGATTCGTGGATGATGTTGAAATACGATTCCAGATTCGTGGATGATGTTGAAATACGATTACAGATTCGTGGATGATGTTGAAAAACTATTCCAGATTCGTAGATGATGTTGAAAAATTATTCCAGATTCGTGGATGATGTTGAAATACGATTTAAGATTCGTGGATGATGTTGAAATACGATTCCAGATTCGTGGATGATGTTGAAATACGATTCCAGATTCGTGGATGATGTTGAAATACGATTCCAGATTCGTGGATGATGTTGAAATACGATTCCAGATTCGTGGATGATGTTGAAATACAATTCCAGATTCGTGGATGATGTTGAAATACGATTCCAGATTCGTGGATGATGTTGAAATACGATTTCAGATTCGTGGATGATGTTGAAATACGATTCCAGATTCGTGGATGATGTTGAAATACGATTTCAGATTCGTGGATGATGTTGAAATACGATTCCAGATTCGTGGATGATGTTGAAATACGATTCCAGATTCGTGGATGATGTTGAAATACGATTCCAGATTCGTGGATGATGTTGAAATACGATTCCAGATTCGTGGATGATGTTGAAATACGATTTAAGATTCGTGGATGATGTTGAAATACGATTTCAGATTCGTGGATGATGTTGAAGTACGATTCCAGATTCGTGGATGATGTTGAAAAAAGATTCCAAGATTCATGGATGATGTGAAAAACGATTCCAGATTAGTGGATGATGTTGAAAACACAATTTCAGATTGCTGGATGATGTTGAATACAATTTCAGATTCGTGGATGATGTTAAATACAATTCAGATTCGTGGATGATGTTGAAATACGATTTTCCGATTCGTAGATGATGTTGAAAACGATTCCAGATTTGTGGATGATGTTGAAATACGATTCCAGATTCGTGGATGATGTTGAAATACGATTCCAGATTCGTGGATGATGTTGAAATATGATTCCAGATTCGTGGATGATGTTGAAATACGATTCCAGATTCGTGGATGATGTTGAAATACGATTCCAGATTCGTGGATGATGTTGAACAAAACGATTCCAGATTCATGGATGATGTTGAAATACAATTTCAGATTAGTGGATGATATTAAAAAGCGATTCCAGATTCTTGGATGATGTGCAAAAACGATTCAAGATTCGTGGATGATGTTGAAAAACGATTACAGATTCTTGGATGATGTTGAAAAATGATTCCAGATTCGTGGATGATGTTGAAGAACGATTCCAGATTCTTGGATGATGTTGAAATACAATTTCAGATTCGTGGGTGATTTTGTTGAAAAACGATTCCAGATTAGTAATGAATGATTTGTTTAAAAAACGATTCCAGAATCCTTAGATGATGTTGTTTTGAAAAACGATTGCCAGGATTCGTGGATGATGTTTAAAAAACGATTCCATATTCGGGTGGATTGATGTTTGAAAAAAAAAAACAAAACGATTCCAGATTCGGTGGATGATGTTTGGAAAAATACAATTTTCAGATTTCGGGTGAATGAATTTGTTGAAAAAACTATCCAGATTCGGGGTGGTAATGTTTTGAAATACGATTTCGAATGATTCTTGAATGATGTTTTTCAAATAACGATTACCAAGATTCGTGGATTGATTGTTGAAAATACGATTCCAATCTTTGTTTGGATTGATGTTGGAAAATACGATTCCAGATTCGTGGATGATGTTTGAAGTACCGATTCCATGAATACCGTTAGATGATGTTGAAATACGAATTTCCACCAGATTCGTGGAGTGAGTTGGATTTAAGTAACGATTTCCAAGATTGCGGTGGATGATGTTGAAATACGATTGCAGCATTCCGTGGATGATGTTTGAAAATACGTTTACCAGATTCGTGGATGGATGTTAGAAGTAACGATTTCAGATTCCGTGGATGATGTTGGAAAGAATACGATTTCCAGATTCCGTGGATGATTTTTGTTGCAAATGCGATTCCAGATCCTTGGATGATGTTGAAATACGATTTCAAGGATTCCGTGGATGATGTTGAAATACGATTTTCAGATTCGTGGATTGATGTTTGAACGTAGCGATTCCAGATTCGTGGATGATTTGAATTGAAATACGTTTTCCGCGATTCGTGGATGATGTTGAAATTATAAACGATTTTCATATTCGTGGATGAAATTTTGTTTGAAAATACGATTTCCAGATTCGTGGATGATGTTGAAATACGATTCCAGTTTCGTTTGATTGATTTTGTTGAAATAGCGATTCCATATTCGTTGGGATGATGTTTGAAATAAGGATTTTTCAGATCCGTGGCTGATGTTGTAAATTACTATTTTCAGATTCGTGGGATGGATGTTGAAGTACGATTCCAGGATTCGTGAATGATGTTGAAAAGAAACGATTCCAAGATTCAATGGATGATGTTTGACAAAAAACGATTCCCACAGATTAGTTGGATGATGGTTTGAAAACCACAATTTCAGATTGCTGGGATGATGTTTGAATAACAATTTCAGATTCGGGTGGATTGAATGTTGAAAATACAATTTCAGATTGCGTGGATGATGTTGAAAAAAAATATCGGATTTCCAGATTCGTAGCTTGATGTTGAAAAACGATTCCCAGATTAGGGGTGGATGATGTTGAAAAATGCTTCCAGATTCGTGGATATGTTGAAAAACCGATTTCCCAGATTATCGTGGATGAATGTTGAAAAAACAAAACGATTCCGAATTCGTGGGATGATTTGTTTGAAATTTACAATTTCAGATTAGTGGATGATGTTTAAAAAAAAAAACCATTCCAGATTCCCCTTGGATGATGTGGAAAACGTGTTCAAGATTCGTGGGGGATGGATTTGAAAAACGATTCCAGATTCTGTGGATGATGTTGAAATAACAATTTCATATTAGTGGATGAATGTTTAAAAAACTATTTCCATATTCTTGGATGATTGGTGGAAAAACCGATTCAAGGATTTCGTGGATTTAATGATGTTTAAAAACGATTCCAAGATTCTTGGATGATGTTTTTGAAAAGTGATTCCATTATTCCAGATTCCCGTGGAATGGATGTTGAAAAAAAAACGATTCCAGATTCTTGGATGATGTGAAATTTAGAAATTTCCCCAGGGGGAATTTTATTTGTCGTGGGATGAAAATGTTGAAAAAACGATTCCAATAATTAGTAGATGATGTTGAAAAACCACGATTCCATAATCTTAGATGATGTTGAAAAAAAAGATTTCTAGATTCGTGGATGTTGTTAAAAAACGATTCCTTAGATTCCGTGGATGAAATGTTGAAAAACGCTATTGCCAGAGTTCGTGGGATTGAAGTTGAATGATACAATTTCAGATTCGTGGATGATGTTGAAAAAAACGATTCCAGATTCGTGGATAAGTGGTTTGAAAATACGATTTTCAGATTTCGGGGTTGGATGATGTTTGAAAATACCGATTTTCCCAGAGTTGTGGATGATGGTTGAAATACTATTCCAGATTTCGTGGAATTTGGTTGTTGAACGTACGATTCCAGATTACATGGATGATGTTGAAATACTTAGTTCTAGATTCGTGGATGATGTTGAAGTACGATTCCAGATTCGATGGATGAGTGGTCGAAAAAAAAAAAAAAAAAAAAACGATTTCCAGATTCATGGGATTGGATGTTTTTTGAAAAAACGATTCCAAAGATTAGTGGATGAGGTTGAAACACAATTTTCAGATTGCGTGGATGAGTTTTGAATTACAATTTCAGATTCGTGGATGATGTTGAAAATACAATTTCCAGATTCGGGTGAGTGATGTTGTGAAAAATTACGATTTTCCGATTTCGTAGATGATTGGTTGAAAAACGATTCCAGATTAGGGGTGGATGAATGTTGGAAAAAACTATTCCAGATTCGTGGATTGATGTTGAAAAAAAGCACGATTCCAAGATTCGTGGATGATGTTTGAAAAACGATTCCAGGATTTAGTGGATCGATGTTGTAAAAAACGATTCCAGATTCGGGATGGATGGTTTGTTTAAAAAACGATTATCCATATTCGTGGCATGATGTTTGAAAAAAACGTACGTTCCAGCTTCGTGGATGATGGTTGAAAATACAATTTCAAGATTAGTGGAAATGAATGTTAAAAAAAAAACGATTCCAGATTCCTTGGATGATGTGGAAAAACGCTATTCAAGATTCCGTGGATGAATGGGTTGAAAAACAACGATTCCCAGATTCCTTGGATGATGTTGAAAAATGATTCCAGATTCGTCGGATACGTTGAAAAAAACGATTTCCAAGATTCTTTGGATGATGTTGAAAATTACAATTGTTTCATATTTCGGGTGGGGATGGATGTTGAAAAAACGATTTCCAGATTAGTAGATGATGTTGTAAAAACGATTCCATGAATCTTAGATGATGTTGAAAAAAATAACTAGTCCAGATTCGTGGATTGATGTTAAAAAAACGGATCCCATATTCGGTGGATGATTTGTTGGAAAAACCGATTCCAGATTCGTGGATGATGTTGGGAAACTACCCAACATTTTCAGATTCGTGGATGATGTTTGGAAAAACGATTCCAGATTCGTTGGATAAATGTTTGAAATACCGATTTCAGCGTCTTGGATGATGTTCAAATGCTCTCGATTCCAGATTCCGTGGATGGATTTTGTTGGAAATACGATTCCAAGATCTTTGGGATAACTGTTGAAATACTATTTTCCAAGATTCGTTTTGATGATGTTCTGAAATACGATTCCCAGATTTGGTTGGATGATTGTTGAAAATTACGATTTCATATTCGTGATGGCTTTGTTGAAAAACGATTTCAGATCCGTGGATGATGATTTGAAAATACGAATTCCAGATTTCGTGGATGAATTTGTTGAAATCGATTTCAGATTCGTGGAATGATGTTGCTAAACGATTCCAGGATTCGTGGATGATGTTGAAATCGATTCTAGAGTTCGTGGATTGAATGTTGAAATACGATTCCAGATTCGTGGAATGGGTGTTGAAGTACGATTCCAGAGTACATGGAAGATGTTGAAATACGATTTCCAGATTCGTGGTGATGATGTTGAAATTACTATTTTCCAGATTCGTGGATGATGTAAAATTGAAATACGATTAAAGAAGTTCGTGGGATGGATGTTAAAATACGATTCCAGATTCGGGATGGCTGATTTGAAATACGATTCCCAGATTCCGTGGAATGATGTTTTGAATTACGATTCCAGATTTCGTGGATGAATGTTTGAAATACGATTCCTCAGATACCATGGGGATGATGGTTGAAATATAAACGATTTCCAGATTCGTGGATGAATGTTGAAACTACCGATTAAATATTCGTTGATGAATTTTTTGAAATATTTGAAATCCGAATTAAAGGAAATTCGTGGATGCTGTTAAAGATACGGATTCTAGATTCATGGATGGATTTTGTTGAAATAACGATTCTAGATTCGTGGTGATGATTTGAAATAACCGAGTTTCCAGATTCGTGGATGATGTTGAAAAGTACGATTTCAGATTCGTGGATGATGTTTGGAAATACGGATTCCCAGATTCATGGATGATGTTGAAATACGATTGCAGATTCTGATGGATGTTGAAATGTTAAAACGATTCCCAGAATTCGTTGGTATGCATGTTTGAAAATACGATTGCAGCATTGTTGCCGTGGATGATGTTTGAAATACGATTGCCAGATTGAGGATGGATGTTGTTGAAATACGATTGTCAGATTTCCCGGGGTGGATGATGGTTGTGAAATTACGATTCCAGGATTTTTCGTGGATGATGTTGAAATACGATTACCAGATTCGGGTGATGATGTTTGAAATACTATTCCAGATTTCGTGGATGATGTTGAAACTACTATTCCCGGATTCGTGGATGAATGTTGAAATACGAATTCCCAGAGTTCGTGGATGGATGTTGAAATACGGATTCCAAGAGTTCGGGGTGGATGGATTTTTGTTGAAATACGATTCCAGGGTACATGGATTATGGGTTGAAACATACTATTCCATATTCGTAGGATCGATGTTTGAAATACCGATTTCAGATTCGTGGATGATGTTGGAAAATACGATTTCAGATTCTTGGTGATGTTTTGAAATACGATTAAAGATTCGTGGGATGCTGTTAAAATAACGTTTCTAGAATTCGTTGGATGAATGTTGAAATACGATTTGCAAGATTCGTGGATGATTTTGTTGAAATACGATTCCAGATTCGTGGATGATGTTGAAATACAACTTCCATATTTCCGTGGCATGATGTTTGAAAATACGATTTTCCAGATTCGTGGATGATGTTGAAAGAATACGATTACCCCAGATTCTAGGATGATGTTGGAAAATGACGATTCCAGAGTTCGTGGGATGATGTTGAAAATAAGCGATTCCAATATTTCGTTGGATGATGTTGAAATACCGATTTCCAGATTCGTGGATTTGATTTGAATGGAAATAACGATTCCAGATTCCCGTGGATGATGTTGAAAATACGATTCCAGATTCGTGGATGTTTTTTTGTTGAAATACGACTTCCAGGATTCGTGGAATTGGTGATGATGGAAATACGAAATTCCAGATTCGTGATGAGTTGTTGAAATACTATTCTAGATTCCGTGGATGATGATCGAAAGTACGATTTCCAGATTTCGTGGGATGATGGTTGAAATACGAATTCCAGATTCGTGGATTGATGTTGAAAAAAACGATTTTCAGATTCGGTGGGAGAATGGTGGAACTGGTTCCTATGTATATTCACACATACGCACACACAGACACACTAACACAGATGTGCAAGTACACGCATGTATTCAAAGGCTTCCATCAAGAAGTCCCAGTACCATTACAAGTATTTATTGCTTGTAATGGTATTGGGACTTTATGGACAACCCTGTATTATGGAGTATATTACCAAAACAGTGTTTTTGATGGACTATAAAAAAAAGGTAAGCAATACAAAGATTTTTAATTATATTCTTTTCTTTTTTATGAACTCAAGTTTCTGTTTGTTAAACGTTATCAAAGTCACATCTTTTCGTGAATGTATGTTCTAATATACACTAGCCTTTAAATAAGAAATATATCTTGTTGGATTCGGTTGATGAAATATATTTCTCGTTGGAACTGTCAGCAATTGAATTTAATCACCCACATATTTTTTATATCTGTCTATACGTATCCGTTTTATCGATTGTCCTTCCCATTTATAACCTCATATCATAGTTCACTTTCATGTTTATCCATTTCTATCTCCCTTATCATAGATCAAAACCTTATATCATTTATTATCTTTCTTTCGCTCTTCCACTTTCTATTCTGTCTTTCTTTCTATTTTGTTTTTTCTTTTCTCCCTCCTCGAAAGCACTGAATCAAAGGCATTTTCTGACCAGGAATTGTGATACCCATCAGGCAACCTCTTCTCACATTATACACAATCGATTAATCCTGGTACCATTCCTTTCAGATAGATTCTAGTTTTTGGGGATTTTTTTTTCGGTAATTCCGTGGTTGTTTTAGCCATTAAACTTATACATTGTAAGGTTAGGGGATTCTCTCTCCACTTCTGTGATTCCTGGCTCCTTAAACTTCTATTATTGTAAAAAAAAGAAGGTTTTGGGATTCTCTCTCCACTTCTGTGATTCCTGGCTCCTTAAACTTCTATTATTGTGAAAAAAGAAAAAAAAAGTAGGGCCACGAATTTCTTCGAGTATCCAGTCGCCATTTTGAGAAAGAAATTCTCACGAGTAAATCTGATTTTTTATTATATTCTGAAGGCACAATGATATCCTGAGCTTGTGATTTCATCCACGGAAAGATGATTCATCCTATTGCTTCATTACTCAAAGAATCACATCAAGTTTGCTATACGTTTTGTTTCAAGATTTCTCAGTGAGTTTCACAGCATTATTGCCAAATGTTTCATGAATGTAAGGCGGTTTATTCTTATACTTTTCAAACACTGACGAATATCATCACTATGGGTGCGTCACGACACTTAGACTTTGATGGAAAAAGTAATGCCCTGATATCAATTAAATATCTTTAGAACAATCAGCCAGACTGTAAGTTCTTTAAGATTTTCACCATTGCTGAGAAATTCACAATCTCGTGAAGAACAATCTCTGCCATACAAAAAAAAACACACAATTATCTTATTTTAAATAATAATATACTTTACTATGTAATTGTGAATTTTTATGATTGTCACTATTGATAATAAACACAATTAAGTCATTCGGTGAAATAGCAAAAAACCAAAGCAATGAAAAACAGAAAAAACTCACTGGGTTTTTTATCCATTACTACAGTCATCTTGCATTACGAAGACAACAACACAACGAACTGGTTCCACTTCTAAAGACTCATGGATTTCCAGAATGACCCTAATCATTCGCGTCTCTGTAATCTAAACTATAGAGAGAAGTGGCACATCACACGTCAACGTTGACACAGAGCCAAAATGAAGCAGAGACGAAACCAGCAGACATATTGGCTGACTATCGCTTCCGCGCGGTTAGTGTTCTTCTCTAAAGGAATTGCGAACAGAAACGCGAGGCCAGCGATGGTAAGCTGACATGTGGGCTGTTTGGCAGGTGTACTCTACACCTGTGCACTCTGCTCATTTATGGCTATACTACCCCTACCCTCCATCCCCTATCGCCTACCTACTTATCTATTCCCTGCTCCTGTTTATATTTTTTTTTTTTTTTTTTTTTTGGGTGGGGGGAATTCTTTTTTTCTTTGGTTTCTCCCGAAACTTAGGCCTATAAAATGTCTTATAAAGTTGTCAGTCTTCGTGAGTCAGACGAATTCTCAAGATAGTCCCATTCCCAACATCCATCCTCTCTCTCTCTCTCTCTCTCTCTCTCTCTCTTCTCTCTCTCTCTCTCTCTCTCTCTCTCTTTCTCTCTCTCTCTCTCTCTCTCTCTTCTCTCTCTCTCTCACACACACACACATTTTGCTTGGTGAGACGTACCTGTGCACAGACTGATTAATCAACCGATATCACGCGTTTAACATACGACTAGAAAACGAATTATATTTAGAAGTGTTCGTGAATTGTCGGTGATAAGTTAGTGTGAAAATAGTAGGATAAAGCATCTATTAAGTTAGTTTATCGAGTGAAGTATTGAAAATTCGATCAGGATGGCAGTAAGCTCCAACTGTGGTAAGAGATGTCGAAATCTTGCTTACATTGCAGATATGCAATACTTTGAGTTAGCAGGAAGGGATCTGGCATTTCTCATCTATGAGATCAATAACAGCCCTAATCAAAAAGATACAAAAGTATTCATAGACATATTGGAAGGATATGATCCTTCAAACTGGAATAAATCAGCAGAAAATATCATGAAAATAATTGAAGGGGTTCCAAATAAAATTCAAGTGGTCAAGAGACTTATAACGAAAATTTACATCAGTCAACATATTCCGACAAAGAAAATGAATAAAGTGAACATTGTGAATATACTAACTGATGCAATAGGAAAAAGAATGCCTAAAGTATGCAAACTCTGTAAGGTGTGGTATAGTATAGTAAATCCACAAAACCTGATCAGGAAATGTTATGCATGCAACATACCCACACATCCCCAATGCGCTGAAGTCCAGCAAAATACGAGTAAGGATACTAAAGTATTTTGCTCGACATGTCTCTCATGGATAGACAATGTTATTAAATCAAGACTTAATGTGCAAATAGTCAAGGATGAAGAAGATGAGGAAGAGGAAGAAGAGGAAAACGGAAAAGAAGAAAACAAAGCTGAAATGACAGAAAAAAATAATGAAAACAAAGAGCAGGACAAGAGTATGGATGCAGATACTCATAGATACTAAATATGAGCCAATCAAGCAGCATACATATGAAGGAATAAATTAAGACATGACAACACAATAAAATTCCGAAGAGGCTTTACCCAGATCTGCATACTGATGGGAAAGAGCAAGAAAAATAGAAAAGAAAGACAAAGTCTGCACCCTTTTGAAAAGAGGGAATTGCAGAAGGATCTTGTTCCAGAAAATCAGAAAGTGGAAAATAGGTCTTGCAACAGAAAAGAATGCATGGAAAGTAATGGAGCAAAAAAGTAAGATAGAAAATGCAGAACAAAAGATTATACAATCAAAAGAAAATGAAAAACGGGACTTGGAAGAAAAAAACCCTAATAAATATCAAGCAAAACCCCAAACTATTATTCTTATACGCGAAAAAGATGAGTAAAAGAAGAATAGAAATAGGCCCTCTAAGAATTGAAGGGAGATTAATGAATGAAAAAAACATATTGGCAGAAAGATATAAGAGAGAATTTATCCCTAGAATTGATAATGAAGATAATGATACAGAAATAAGGGATGAAAATAGTGAATATTTATCAGACATAGGTATTAATGAAGCCGATATTGTGCAGGCTATTAATGAAATTAAAAATGGAGCAGCAGCTGGGCCTGAGGTGTCCCTGCTATTTTGTTAAAGAAAGTAGTTCATTCTATCGCAAAGCACCTTGCAAAATTATTAAGGCAAAGTGTAGATACAGGCAAGATTTATGATGAGCACAAATTAGCATATATTACTCCTACTTTCAAAAGTGGATCAAGACTAGAGGCAAGTAATTATAGGCCTGTGAGTCTAACATCACATATTATGAAAGTGTATGAAAGGGTAATGAAGAAAAATATTATGAAACATTTAATAAAAATAATTTATTTAATATAGGACAACATGGTTTTCTACCCGGAAAAAGTACACAAAACCAACTGTTGGTCCACCATGAGAACATGTATAAAAATATGAAAAACGGAAAAGAAACAGATGTGGTTTATCTAGACTTTGCAAAAGCTTTTGACAAGGTAGATCATGATAAATTAGCAAAGAAAATTAGAAAACATAATATAGTGGATAAAGTAGGAAGATGGATAAAAGAATTTTTACACAACAGAAAACAGATAGTTATTGAAAACAATGAGAAATCGGATGAAGCTAAGGTAATATCCGGTGTGCCACAAGGTACGGTGCTAGCTGCATTGCCGTTTGTTATTATGAGTGCAGACATAGACAGTAATGTTAAGGACTCGGTAGTGAGTAGTTTCGCCGATGACACAAGAATAAATAGAGAAATTATTGTGACGTAGATAGGAACGTGCTACAAAGAGACCTTAACAAAGTATATGAATGGGCAGAGGTAAATAGGATGGTATTTAAGTCTGATAAATTTGAATCAATAAATTATGGCGATAGAGAAGGAAAGCTATATGCATATAGGGGACCTAATAACGAGACAATCGCAAATAATGAAGCAGTTAAAGACCTTGGTGTGATGTTTAATAGGAACATGTTATGCAATGATCAAATAGCAATTCTATTGGCAAAATGCAAAGCAAAAAAGGGAATGTTGTTACGGCACTTCAAAACAAGAAAAGCTGAACACATGATTATGCTTTATAAAACGTATGTTCGTAGTCCACTTGAATATTGCAATATGATATGTTACCCACATTATCAAATGGATATTGCACAAATAGAGAGTGTACAAAGGTCCTTTACAGCTAGAATAGAAGAAGTTAAGGATCTTGACTACTGGGAAAGACTACAATTTTTAAAATTATAGTCTAGAAAGGAGAAGAGAACGCTACATTATAATTCAGGCATGGAAACAGATAGAAGGAATTGCCGAAAACATCATGGAGCTAAAAAATATCAGAAAGAGCAAGCAGAGGTAGATTAATAGTGCCCAAAACTATACCAGGAAAAATAAGGAAAGCAAACAGGACATTAATCCACTACGCACCAGCATCGACAATGCAGCGTCTATTCAATGCGTTGCCAGCTCATCTGAGGAATATATCAGGAGTGAGCGTAGATGTGTTTAAAAATAAGCTCGACAAATATCTAAGCTGCAACCCAGACCATCCAAGATTGGAAAATGCAAAATATACCGGAAGATGCATTAGCAACTCTCTGGTAGACATTAGAGGTGCCTCAAACTGAGGGACCTGGGGCAACCCGAACAAGATGTAAGGTCTGTAAGGTAAGGTAAGGTCTCTCTCTCTATATCATACACACACACACACACACACACACACACACACAAACAAACAACTTCACTTCCATCGACTGTATTCAACGCAAAACTTCATTCGATCCAAATGTGATATGACTCAGTTGTTGCGCAAGAGAGGTCGCTCCGTTTCTCTCCTCCAGAGCGCATGCGTAAGACTAGTCTCATGACTGTTGTTGCAAATAGAAAGAATTTTCTTTTTGTACTACATCCCAGAGAGGGGTCCAGTACCGTCAGTGCACCTCGCGTGATGCACTGTAAGCCTTATTAACACTGTCTTGAAGCGATGACTGGCTGGAAATGTCCCAGTGCTTGGCCTTATAGCCTAATTTCATCGATCAATCTATGTGCCACGTCGCTAAGACTAAAGGCAGTGGTTCAGTCCATCTCAAAAGGTATATATACGTTCTACAACGACTCATTCTTGAGCTAACGCCTGTTGGGACTCATCTTCCATCTTCATAATATGAGTAACTAGTCGAACTCATCCTCCACTGGTAATTTAAATGAATTAATGCTGACTTTCCATTATTTATCGTGATTCATTATCATCACTGTGACGCGGCTAATTTAATGCGAAAATAAACGTCTCGTGATTTTACACTTTTCAGCAAGCTACACTAAAAAGATATACTAATTTTTTGGTCAATATTACTCGGTCAGAGAAACTACGTTTGCGTGTTACTGACATGGTAACTTCTACAGACAGTGCATTGAACACAGAAGTAAAATTAATATTATGTAGCCTATGTACTTTGTCTGAAAGTTTTGTGGTTGAGTTTGACAAGTTAAGAACGTTGGAATATAAATTATATAAACTCACAATCTAATTCTGATAAGGTTTTGGGAAACGAAAAGTATACATTCTGATTCATAGCACTTCATTTGATTCTACTCAAACCTAAAAGAGAGATCGTTTCCTCAGATCAGTCGAATGAAACTGCATTTTTGCCTTCCTATATTTTTTAGATAGGTGGCGCCCTTCAGTCTAAGCAAGGAGGAATCTTTGAAAAAAAATGCACCAGAATAACAATGAGATATCTAAAAGGAAAATGGAAACTCCTTTTACATTAGCCAAGAGGGAAACGTGTATCTTGGGAACTAGTGGTGGTGGTGTGCAAGAGCCGTTGTAAAGGATGCTCCCTACTATTACTACTACTGCTGCTGCCTCATTCATTGACATCACTGACACCTTTTACGAATTAGGTTGACAGGACACAGACTGTAGTAGGTAGTAACCTTTCGACTGAGTTTGATGACCTCGTGCAGCTAAAGTCCCAGGTGTCATTGTGAGTATAGTGATTGACTTTCACATTAAATGTTTGTGTATTTCGTCAAGACTGAAAAATCAGGCAGTTTAATATACCTAAAATAATACGAAAGATAGTAATCTGAGTGCTTAGCTAGCTAGCTAGGTATAGGTAGCTACCTACTAGGGCCTACTAGGTACTATACTATATTTTTTTCGTGTAAGGATACTTAAAAATAAGTTTGAGTTCTAATCAGGCATTTAGGGAGTAGGTTAGGGTATTTGATGTTTTTCTAAATGTCATGTGACATAATCATAATATGACAGGCTTTGGGGTGAAACAAATGACGTCTCTAGAGACATTGAGCATCATAGGGACATTAAAAGGGATGCTGTTCCCTAGAAAAGACAGTGTGATCTGCCTCCAAGAAGAGTGAATAATATTATTATTATTTTGAATAGGCAGTTGTGAACCCTGTTGTTCTGACTGTGAACAGTTCCTTGTTGGATGAGTGGTTTTCGCGCTCGGCTACCAGTCCGGTGGTCCGAAGTTCGATTCTCAGCTCGGCCAACGCAGAATCAGAGGAATTTATTTCTGGTGATAGAAATTCATTTCTCAATATAATGTGGTTCAGATCCCACAAGAAGCTGTAGATCCCATTGCTAGGTAACCAATTGGTTCCTAGCAACGTAAATAACAATCTAATCCTTCAGGCCAGCCCTAGGAGAGCTGTTAATCGGCTCAGTGGTCTGGTTAAACTAAGATATACTTACCTATTATTCTGACTGTGAACAACTGATTCTTGTGAGAAATTTCTGCTATTGTATGTTTTAAGTTATCATCTTAGCCTTACCTTTTGAGGCAGTTTATATGTTGTCATAGGAATTAGACTACAGACAGTAACTAGAAGTGCCTCTTAATATAAAGTTTTGATATCGATATTGTAATGTTTATTTCAATATGTTAAATACTCACAAATAATACAAATAGTCTGTAATAAATTATATTCTATTCATCGATCCACTACTAAATGATTAAATATCTTATGCAGTTTCATCTTTGGTTGGTATGCCAGCTCCATTATGTGTTGTCTTGACTCTGCCAGAACTTATATTTTTGTCACCATCAACTGTTTTTGCTCCTACCCTGTGCACAGAATGTTAACTCCTAAATTTTCCAGCCTCTCCACCAACTCCTTACCTTCTGCTGCCATTGTGCCAGCATTTATGTGCATGTTAACCGAGACTACTCTACTCAGAGTTTTTATTTTCTCCTTGACTCTCCACAGTCACACCCCTGGACAATTTAAAGGTTGCTGGATAGAGATACCATTTTGTTTGGGGAGATAATTGGTCTTGCTTAGGTGCTTTATCTTTTCAATTCTCCCCATTTATGCGGGCTAGTGACTATTGCAGTCGATAATTTATTTAGGGTTTTATAATACAACAGGCTGAGTAGGCAATTGCTCTCCAAAAGGGCATTAAACAGCTTTCAAAAATGGAAAAGAACAACAAATTTTCTTTTGAACTTAAAAGTATCTTCAACAAATATACACTACAATATTTACAACACTACTCCTTAACAGTAGTATGGATTTCTGTGCTTCAGCTTAACTATACATCTGGCAAATTGAGTAACGAAATTTACAGTACCTTATATACAGTAATTTAGGAAATATTACTGACTTTTACAATTTATACATACAGTATCACAGTGGGGCATCCCATTTCTGAATTCGGTACCTTCTGTGACTGATATGATCACCCAATTAAAGAGTACTTTACAACATTCTAAAGACTATTATAGGTTTCATCTCATTTGTATCATGCATATATGTATATATCCACATTTGTGGTCTTTGAAATCCCATTCTCCATTGTTTTGTCTGACAGACAGGATGTTGGTAATAGTACAATCCCCACATCACTTGACCAGCAGGTAGCCAATAATCACCGAAACTAATTTTCATGAGTCTATAGTTCCCCAGATTGTTTCCCAACTGCAGGATCACCATTATCCAACATCATCCCAATCATTATTTACAGTCACAATCATTTGTTTCCAGCCTTTGTCACTATTTTCTCTGAATGAGACGAGTGTGATTACTGTACTTGGCTAGTACTCTGCCACTGCCAATGTCTGCCTCTGGACCACTATATGCATGGTGCCAATAACCATGAATGGTTATACTTAGCTTTTCTATAGTAGTCTTTAGTTATTCAAGTGTTTCATTTTTGTGTATAAAATATTGTCAATTCTGCTATTCATGGCAATTTTCTTTCATTTCCTCAATGGTGGAAGAACCTGCAATTTTAAGAGGTTCCAACAGTATCCAAAACCTCCTCATGGAGATCTTTCCCTAGTCCTAGTCATACCAAGCCTCTACAGGAAACATTGCAAGAAACCTCACTGCTGGTATTTCCATCTTCAAGATGGATCAGCAAGATTTACAATCTCTAGGAGTTACACAGCGCAGACGACAGGCACTAGTGGAGTTGTCAGTTGCACTTGACTTTGTGGTGAAGACCCCAACGCAGCATCTCTTCTTTATTCCTTCCTATACTTTCACAATTCATAAAGAGAATCTTATATGTTCTGTGTGATGCCATTTGGCATTATGTGTGGGTTCAGGTAGCACATGCATCATATCTCTCTCTCAGTCTTATTACAGTCTGTCAGTTAGGCAAAAGACTAAAGGTAATAGGGACTTTTGAAGACCACAGATGCAAACAAATATAAGCGATGGGTTGTAAGGAAAAAGTAGTGTTCCAAATTTCAAAGTCTAAATAATAAATATATTTAAAGGCAATTGCAGAAAAGTATTTACAAAGGATATTTTACAAGAACAAATACAGTATTATCCATAGTTATGAACAAAAGTTTTAAGGAATAAACATGAAAGTATCTACAAGCAGCCTCAACAAGAGGAAAGATTCTCACTTTTGTGTCTCTTTAGGTGAGCTACCAAGTTCAATTTGTATTTAAATATTGATTTACATTTGCTGCACCTGAAACCTTCAGTCACTTGATCTGTACAAGAAATTCCTAATTTCCCACAGTCAACCACAGATGGGTTTTCTAAATCAACAATCTGGTCAGCATTGTCTTTTTGTTGTTTTTGTACCTCGCTTATACTACTATTACATATCACAGTTTCAACAAAATTCAGTGGGTCAGGCACATCATCACTTTTCACAGAATTATCATTATTTTCGGCACTGTTTGCTTCATTCTTTTCTTTCTCGTTTTGTCCCAAAACCCTCGGCTTACTTAAAGTTTTATGTTTTCCGGTCGGTTTTGATGTCACAGGAACTTGCGTTGAAGACTTTGAATTTTGACGCGTTGAAGACTTTGAATTTTGACCTTTGCACCACATTGAAACGTGGTGTTTCAGTTTTGACGAACGAGTAAATGCTTTTCCACAGTCATCACAAATATAAGGAGGTTCCCTTTCTTCCCCAGTTAGACTTGAAGCACTGGTAGCTGAAGTGATAGGATTCCTCTGATATGACATATTTTCACAATTATCTGAGAGTTCCAAAGCACCAAGAAAGTTCACTTTGGCTGGAGAACCACTATCTTGCTTATGTCGCCCTCCGGTTGCTCCTTCAAATGCATCCCCTTTGCTTGCAACCGAATGCTCACAATTGATGTGTGACTTTAATAATGACGACTCCCCAAAGGACAGATTGCAAACAGCACACAAAAACTTTGATTTACCATTGCTTTTGGAGCCTAGTGCTTCCAACACATTAGGGCTATGACTGTCTAAATTTTTTCCTTTTTGGACACGGCCCACTTTCACACTTTTTTTATTTAATGTAAGGTGCTCTTTTTGTTGGCTCCTATTTCTCTTATTTTTAAATTCCCTGGGAACTTTTCCTTTTTTAAACCCTGTTATGTCAATTACACTCATCATAAATTTATTCACACTAGAAACTGATTTTGAAAGGCTTTGAGCCCCTACGTCCTTACGAAAAATGGACCTAGTTTCATCGTCACCATCATCTTCACTCATATCCTCATTACCACTTGCATGTTTCATCTTATAATGAAAATTATATGCAGATTTCCTCCTGAAATTTGCGCCACAAAGTTTGCACACAATGCCCAAGTCAGAATTTTCGCAATTGTTCTCACAATGCTCCTTGGAGTTCTTTGAAATCTTGTCAGTTTTGTCACTCTCAACTGATGGAAATTCTCCTTCTTCTGTTTTTTGTGTTTCTTTCCTTCCAAGTTTCCTAGAGATGACAATTTCTCCATCACTTTCATCTTCATACGGTATAGCATCACTGTCATAAGAAAGTTCACTGTCGCTAAACAAAACGGAAGTAGTATCTTCATTTTCATGTGGAGGAACTTCTGCAGAAGACGGTCTTTTGGATGTTCCACTTTCATTCTCAGCATCAGCCTGGTGAATACTTTGTAACTCAAAATGGACACGTTTAACATTTTCTTTCCCTTCTATTTTTCTTGATGTTTGCTTCTTACAATAAAGGACTCCCTTCCCACTACAAGACTCTTTATGCTTTCTCAGTCTCACTAACTGCATGTATGAGGTCCCACACAGACTACACACAAAAGGCCTTTTACCTGTGTGGCAAACAAGATGGGACTTCAAATGAGACTTCTGTCTAAAAGACACTTTGCAGTGTTTGCACTTGAATGGTTTCTCACCGGTATGACACCTCTTGTGGCTCTTCATGTAACTCAAGGTATATTCCTTTCCACACACGTCACACTTTTCTGATTTTGGCGTTGAGGGGTGCACTTCTTCTTTCAGCTTCGTGGACCTTGTGCGAATAAACAAACACGCAGTCTTCCCCAAGTTTTTCTTTCTCGCAGAAAAGCTTTTCACCCTTTCAATGTCTCCTTTCCCGTCATGAATGACACTGATGTGTCGTTTCACAGCTCCTCTCTGCGTAAAATGGGCTCCGCACGTTGTGCAACCAAAACTCTTCATCCCTGTATGCTTATGCATGTGTTCCTTAAGATGGGTAATCTGCTTAAAGGCCTTAGGACACACATTACATTTGTATGGTTTCTCACCAGTGTGTAACCTCATGTGACAATGAAGGTTAGAAGACTGATAGAATACTTTGGGACATAATGTACATTTCCAGACTTTCTTCCCTTCAGAATTTATGTAATCAAATTTCAACCTAGGCTTCTTATTGGGAGAAGCTTTCAATTCGAGCAGGCTCTCTTCAGTTAAGTAATCACTAGGG
Organism: Macrobrachium nipponense; assembly: GCF_015104395.2. Taxonomy (NCBI): domain Eukaryota; kingdom Metazoa; phylum Arthropoda; class Malacostraca; order Decapoda; family Palaemonidae; genus Macrobrachium; species Macrobrachium nipponense. The sequence goes on along the minus strand of NC_061101.1, from coordinate 2,520,706 downwards.
GTAGGAAGTTTTAAGTCACCAGACTTTTCCAAATACTCATTGACTTTTGTCAAATCAAAGGAATCAGAATCAACTGCTGTTAACGGTTCATCCTTTATTCCTTTGTTGACATGAACCACTTTCATATTGTCGAATTCGTCGTTGCTCGTTACTGAATCACCCACGATTTTACTCTCAACTTGGCCGTCCAAAGTCTCTGTTAACTGAATAATTGGTATTTTTGGGTTCGCCTCCATATCATCATCAAACTTTGTCACCCTCTCTCCTTCAGAATTGCTAGCATTGCTTCCATGCAAAATGCTCTTCACTGAAGGGTTGACAACTATAAAATCCTGCTCTTTTCCTATTTTAACATTAATATACATACCAGGGGTGTTGTCTGTTTCTACTTTTACATGATGCACAATCATGCTGTGACTTTGCAAGGCAGATATGTTGCCAAATGAGCATCCGCACACTTCACATATCAGTTTGTTATCTGAATGCTGCAATTTGTGCTTGTTGAATGTAGCTTTATTACTGTATACTATTCCACACACATCGCACTGGAACTCTGCAACTTTTTTATCAGTCTTTATAAGGCCTGTGTCAGCTAATGTCCGATGCTGCTCCATATGCTCTCTCTTGAAGCACTCATCTAAAAATGTCTTTTCACAAATGGGACAATAAAAATTTCTTATCTTGCATTCCCTGACTGCTTTTTCCTTGGGTTTTCTGCCTTCTATATGTTGACTCTTCTTGTGAGAGTTTAGTCGAGATGACTGGGTAAATGCTGCACCGCAGAGATTGCAAACATACGGCTTCTCCCCGGTGTGGATCCTTACGTGAGACCTTAGGTGAGCAATCTGCTTAAAACCCACACCACAAACATCACAGTAATACGGTCTCTCGCCCGAGTGAGTGCGCATGTGGGAAATGAGGTTAGATGAACTCTTGCAAATCTTTCCACATTGTTTACATTCACGAATTTGCTTGGATTTTTCTTTTCTTTCTTTCAGTCTTCGAGGAAGCTTTCTTTTCTCTTCGTGAGAAATACCTCTTTTTCGCCTTCTTGGAGAGGCACCCGGAATTAGTTCGGTCCCAACGTTGTCACTGTCATTACCAGTCGTTCTCACACTTTTCCCCTTTGGATTTAGTGGAATTACTTTCACACCTTCAGAATGATTCATTGACTGAAAAATAGAAACTGGATCATTCTGACCCTCTTCTATCACATACGTAACTTCACTGACAGGATCAGGATCCACATCTTCATCCCAAAGAAGAAGACCAGTGCTTTCTGAATGAATGTCTTCCTGTATTATTCTCCCCCCAAAACCCCCTTCCTTGACAGCAAGTGGATCTTCATCAACTGAAGTGGAAGTAAATATTTCAATGTCTAAATTACCTTCATCTGAAGAATGTTCACTGGAGTGTCCAGCTCCATCTAGCTCTAGCTCACAATCGGTTTCTTGACTCTCTGCCTCATCTTTAGGGAATTTATGAATGGCTTTGGTTGACACTGAGATCCCATTCCCAGCAGCTTTTGGGAGGAGTTGTTCTGTCAGCTTCTGTGAAGACGGCCTGTTTTTAAGAGGCACGACGGTTTCAGTTTTGGGGGACGTAAGGATGATGTCCCGGTTACTCAGAATAGCAGGTAAAACAATAATAAGTTCATTACCATCCTCATCCTTAGTCTTCACAACAGTTCCAAATTCCAAAGCTTGTCGAACATGGTCCGGATGAGCTATGTTTCCCAGTGATGGTGTAACATTCTCTGAAGGTTTCTGAATGTTTTCTGAGACTGCACTTTTTTTGGAGCTTCCAGAACCAATTGTATTCTTAACAACTTTACTTGAAGCTGAGTTATGGAAATCTGCATTCACTCTGATTTCCCCTTCAGATTCTAAAGTTGAAAATAAATTTCTGTTGGTGGACTTCGCTTCGGCACGCTTAGACGATGTTGTGGCAGTCACGACAGAATCAACTGTGCAAGGACTGTTTGGCTGTGCAGTCTGTGCTTTATGCTTACTACTATGTGAATTTCCCTTTCCTCCTCCTGCTTTTTCATTTTTCTCATCAAAACTCTCTGTTTTGGGTCTGACGTTATAGTTACGGTTGGATGTTCCAGACTGTAACGGCACATTACCACCAACTGGAAGGTGAATTTTCTTATGTAATGATAAACTAGCCAACCGTGAAAACTCTTTCCCACATTCAGTACACGGGAATGGGCCAATGTTAATATGGACACCTTTGTGTTTCTGTAATGTTGATTTCTCTCGAAAACTCACTCCACATATCTCGCATTTGTAAGGCCTCTCTCCTGTGTGAATCATCCGATGAGTCTTGAGAGTTCTAAAAGTTGAAAAAGTTTGCCCACAAGTTTCACACTGATAGGGCTTTTCCCCTGTATGTGTTCTCATGTGGTTTGTAAGATGCTGATTTTCAAAAAATGAACGCTCACAAATATGACAAGAATAAGGCCGTATACCAGTGTGTTTCTTCTCGTGTAATTTCAAAGATGACTTCTGTACAAAGGTGGCCCCACAATCATCACATTCAAATTCTCGCTCCCCCGAGTGAGATCGCATGTGATCTTTCAAATGAGCTTTTTGTCTGAAGGACTTTTCACAAAGATGGCAATTAAAAGGACGTTCGCCCGAATGAATTAACATATGCTTCTTAATATTTCCAATGCGGGAAGCCTGATAATCACAATGCTGGCATTTATGAAGTTTTGATATGCTACTATTATTCCCTTCAGAATGTCTCAAACTGTGACGTTCTAGGTGACCTTTCTTTTTATACTCTTTCCCACACACTGTGCAACTATGAGGTTTTTTATCACCCTCTGCAGCTGAAAGACTTTCACTAAGACCATCTTCCTGTTTTATGACCCCAATTTTATCCCCAGTTGCATTTCCTTCATCCTCTGATGTACTGAATGAATCAGAATCACTACCAAAACTCAAATCATCTATGTCCTTCTCGGGGAAAAGGTACCATGGGTGTTCTCGATTCTGATTATCAGTTGCTTTACCATTCCAAAGAAAAACCTTTCGGTCAGAAACAATTTCTGGCACTTTGACATCCTTTGCAGGAACTGCACTGGTCTTACTATTTATCTTAGACATTGTTCTATGTATGTGAGGCTACGTTGATGAGAAATTTGCAGAGACTGACTGTCTAGACAACAATAAATTTTACAGAAGTCCACTGTATCAGTATCTTTACCACACTTCCAACCTCTTCATGTCCAGTTATTACATTGCAAAAGAGCAATCCCTGGTGATTTCTTCAATTCCATCAACTTGTCTACCATACACAGTCTTGACGAAGGAGAAAACATCTGGAATAAAAATTAAAAAAGCAGTTTTAGTGAATATAAATTCCTAATAATAAAACTTCTCCAAAGCTGACAAACCATTTTTAAAAAGATGACATTTTCATTATTTGTTTCATAGATACATACCACTGCTTTAGTCAAGCCTATCAATCCTGTTCAGATATGTTAAATCTGATGCATAATAAAAGCAATGCTGTAATAGGTTGGGGACCTTCACAACGCACCAGTCATCCCTAGGTTAGGTTAGAAAGTGTCCCTGTTACTGCCATTGCCATATCTTCGTGCTTTACATTTTATTTTGCAAGTTTTACTAATTAGACCACTGTAAATGTGAACCCTGTAGCATACTGTGCACTATTTCTCCTACATCTTATACAGGCAGTCCCCGGGTTACGACAGGGGTTCCGTTCTTGAGACGCGTCGTAAGCCGGAACATCATCAAAAATCCTAAGAAAACCTTACTTTTAATGCTTTGGGTGCATTGAAAACTATGTAAACTGCATTCTTATGGCATTTTTCATCAAAAAAAAATTTAAATTGATTATTTTGCATTTTTGGTGTCATATTTCATCTGCCAGATGAGCGTTGTAGGCGTCGTAACCCTGGAAATAATGTCTGATGAATATAATTGAAAAGCGTTGTAACCTCGGAACGTCGTAAGCTGAGACCGTCGTAACCCGGGGACTGCCTGTATAGTGTTAAGTTCTACTTTTTCTACCAATCCTGTAAGCCTAGTTCATTCATTCTAAGTTTTCCTCCTGAATTTTCCACTGGGATTCCACTATTGGCCAACTGTTAAATGGCTTCTTACAAAGGGTGAGAAAAGCACAAAACCTGACCTGCCTCAAAAATAGACTGAAACAGTCATGATGAAGCTTACGTCACAAGCTATGCAGGAGTCATTCATTAAGAGGACAGTTTCTTGCTACTTCATGCAAATTGTATGCTACAGTTTTCAAATACGTAACTTAATGATTTTTATACTGTTTTGGAGATACAGTTCATCCACAGCCTTCGATATGTACACATCTAATGAAAATTACTTGTATCACCAAGATACAGTAGGCCAGGACTACCTCATTTGAGGTACAAATCATAACCTATTCTGAGCCTATTCTTAATTTTGCCTTCAGTTGTCAGTAGTGAAGACAAGAGAGAAGCTAAAATAAATGACTTACCCTAGGCTAACCATGGTAAGTGATAAGCTTTCATGTTTCCAATTGTATGTGCAGTAAAGCAGACGAAATTCAACATTTTTATAAGATAACTTGCATATATACAATTACCCTTTTTAAAAGTGCAGAAGAGTTTCTCATGCTAATTGCATGTGGTCGGGGCCTGCTGAAAAATAAGGTAAATGACTGAGCTGCAACATAGCGGCCACCTCTCTCAGAATGCGGCCACTGCCCGAAAATCCCCTGAATAATATGCTATCATTTCGCGATTTAGGGAAAAACACTTCGAGAGGAGCGTAGAGATCTCAGTGTGTTGCCTGGATAGGCCACAACCCTTGGCTGACACTCATGGCAGCGAACTCGAGTACTTTTTCGGGAAGTTGGGCGCTAGGTATGTCGCCGCTCGATCACTTACCGTAGGTCATAGAGGTATTTCAACAGGGTTGCATACTAGCCTAACCTATCCTACTAGGGAGGGGCTTTGCCCACCCCACCCCCTTGCATGGAATCCCCCAACAAAACATCATGAGCAGCGAAACAACACTTGCATGACGACTGATCTACAATTTTACCTAAGCTTCAGTTGTGTCCTCGCCTGTCAATACAGTGTGTCCATAAAGTCCCAGTACCATTACAAGTATTTATTTACTGTAACGGTACTGGGACTTTATGGACACCTTGTATTTTCAGCCATTCTGGTTTCTCAGTGATTAATCAACCCACAAAAACGGGTCATAGGCTTCAAACAATCAATTCATTAAGCAAACTTGGCTCTATTAGATCGTGCTTACAGTAGTCCAGGCCTAACCTATCGTAGGTAGTCTCTTAAGCATCGTTTCCAGAACCTAGGTATAGGAGGCTGCCTGGCCCTATTGTCTCTTTATCTGTCGGCTAAACTCATCAACTCGGACTAATTCGTAAATTACCTCGTCATTTGTGAAGGAATCTTGATAAGATAAGCTGGCAAAATGGAGGAAAAAATATCCTCTTGTGTCTATTTACTTCGTCGCTGAAGAATATCAACAACAACAGATCTTTTCCTCCTGTGCTGCCTCTTCTTCTTCTTCTTCTTCCATTTCGCGGCAAATGTCACTTGACAGCACGATCGTCCTTCTTTCTCATATTGGTAGACCAATTTGAGTTTGTTCCTTACCCTTTCCATATAATTAGATTTATCCTTTACCGATTACGGTAATTTATAGTTTATTTGTGGCCTTTCTTTGGGATTTGTGCTTTGAAAACACCTTCATCATCATCATCTGCTATGTTTATGTTTTGAGGTCCCTCTGTCAGAACTCATTTTGGCCTTTCTAGAAGGCCGCAGTTTTTTGTTAGTTTCGGGCAATAGTTTTTTTCCTTTAATAATGTTCTTTTTACGTCTTAATTGATCTTGAATACGTATATCTTTAGTTTTTGCGTAAACGTCTTTTGAGTTTTCATATCTTTGTTTGTTTTAGTTCTTGGATCATCTGATTGAATGGTTTGCTTGTAGTTTATTATTATTATTATTATTATTATTATTATTATTATTATTATTATTATTATTATTATTATTATTATTATTATTATTATTATTATTCATGACAGGCGAATTCAGGAGAGGGAGCAATTCGGGCAATGCCTCCTTCACTGAAAATAAGTCAGTATATTTTTGTTCTGTGATAGTAACTGAGTAACTCATTTTCTAGCATAGATCGAAC
>NC_061101.1:2453098-2514003 GCF_015104395.2 Macrobrachium nipponense | reverse complement strand
ATAGATCGAACGTAAGCCTAGCCTCAAATCCGAGTTTATTAAAGGAGACGTGAATTTACTTTCCGTCAACATACGTATGAATTGCATTTTCTAAGCTCTACATTCATATTAATTTCTTTTTCCTTTCCATTATCATTGCATGCATTATGCAGAATAAATATATAGAATAACTTTATTGGTTAATTTTCTTGCAAAGCGTACGCCATACTTTACTTTGGTTTTATGTACAGCTCTCCACAGAGATGATTCCCTTGTATGTTTAATAAATAGGGTGCTTGTTATATTTTAGAATTGCATTTTAGGGTTTTTGTCATCGGTATCGTAGCTCCTGCATTTTGTTGTATAGCCTTGGTGTGTAATATGCAAATGCTCTCTCGCCTGACTTACAATTCTAGATTCAAATAGCCTCTATATGCTTCACTTTCTCACCTGACATATACAATTTGTTCAGCTTGATCTAGGTTCAAATAACCTCTATATGCTTCACTTTCTCACCTGACATACAATTTGTTCAATTTGCTCTAAGTTCAGACAGCCTCAATATGCTTCACTTTCTCACCTGACATAAAATTTGTTTTAGGTTTGCTTCAATTTCATGTCTGATCACATATGCCATATACCGATGTGGCGGACTTCAGATACGCCCCCATATATTTAGGGAGATATCGCTACCGTTGGCAACGCTGCTCGGGGAAACTGGGACATTTCGGGGGAAACTGACGAAGAAGAAGAAGAACCTTCAACCTCAGAAAGGTAAAGATGGCCACGGTGATAAGACGGTGTGTCTCGTGCAGCTCCATTAAAAGGACACTTTTATGCATCAACAGGAGAGCGAATCCATTTCGCGTAACTACGATCCGGGTAAATGTTTTAAAATGTCGTGTTGTCAGTCGTAATTTATTACGGTATATTCTGCTTAGATCTCTCTTTCTTTATACCTACTAGCTAGTACCTATTACATATATTTCACCCGTGATATCCACTCTTATTGTATTATATATCTCTCAATTATACGTTTAATTTATATAATTTATTATGTTTTAGAAATTATAATTTAATTTATGGGAGTGTTTTTAAACGAAAAGGTTTCTTGTCCAAGGTTACGCCGGTTGGAAGACCCTTTTTTTATTTTATTTTTTTCTATATAATTGAGACACGAATGTTAATCTCGTCATTAGCTAACGAACCTTCTGGTAACCTCAGGTCATTTGGTTACGTGATTCCTATGTAACATTACTACACTAGTATTACCTACCTAAGTCTTATTTAGCGTTACTAGGCTAGGGTCATTCTTACTCTGACTAAATTTACTAGGCTAGAGTAGCTAGCTTCCTAATTCTTACTCTCTTACTAAATTTACTAGGCGGGAGTAATTCTTACTCCCTTACTAAAGTTAGGTACTAGGCTGGAGTAGCTAATTCTTACTCTTACTAAATTTACTAGGTAGGTAGGCTAGAGTAGCTAATTCTTACTCTTACTAAATTTACTAGGTAGGTAGGCTAGAGTAGCTAATTCTTACTCTTACTAAAATTTAACTAGGTAGGTAGGCTAGAGTAGCTAATCTTACTCTTACTAAATTTACTAGGTAGGTAGGCTGGAGTAGCTAATTCTTACTCTTACTAAATTTACTAGGCTGGAGTAATTCTTGAGTAACATTACTAGGCCAGAGTAATTCTTACTCCCTTACTAAAGTTACTAGGCTAGAGTAATTCTTAACGTTACTAGGCCAGAGTAATTCTTAACGTTACTAGGCCAGAGTAATTCTTAACGTTACTAGGCTAGAGTAATTCTTGCGTAACGTTACTAGGCTAGAGTAATTTTTATGCAATTTTACTAGGCCAGAGTAATTCCTAACGTTGCAATGTTAGAGTAATTTTTGTGTAACGTTACTAGGCTGAAGTAGTTCTTACGCAACATTACTAGGCTAGAGTAATTCTTAGGCCTTAGGCAACATTACTTGGCCAGAATAATTCTTATGCAACATTACAAGGTCAGAGTAACTCTTGCTTGGGGCTACTAGAGTAATTGTTACGCAACGTTACTCGGCTAGAGTAATTCTTACGTAACATTACTAGGTTAGAATAATTATTCCTTTTGTAATAAATTAACTAGGCTAGAGTAGGTCATTCTTATGCAACAATAACAGGCTAGAATAGTTCTTACTTAACGTTACGAGGCTAGTACTACTATGTAAACAGGGCACCCATTTTGCACGTAAACTAATACTTACCGAACCAGAGGGGCCCAGTATTAGTATACTGTTTTCATGATGAAATAGCTTGTGGCTAAGATATAGTGATATTTTTTAAGAAATCAGCTTTTAAGAAAACCTTGTATCTAAACTATCTCTCATGCAGTAGGAATAATGTAATTTTATTTTCCAGTTTTGAAAGGAATGCAGAGTTATGAATATTTGAAGTTTTAATTCTTGACTGTTCTCTGCAAGGCCCCTGGTAGTTTTTATGTCAAAATGGGGAGGAAGTTAATGTTGTTTGGCAAGATGGGATTTTGTTTGCCTTACAGTTTTACTAGTTTATATTAAATAGAAGTATTTGTACAGACTTCAGTCTAGTCTTTGGTAAAAAGTTCTTGTTCTATAATTTCAGGAAATTTATCCCCCAAATAAATGATGATGTCTTTCAGGCATTAAGCTCAGATCTTGGTGAGGAAAGGCCAAATTTCCCAGGTTCTCGTTCAAAATGGACAGAAACACTCGAGTTCGTCCAGCCAGACTTGTACGACGGCATCCCAGTCTATCGTGTCATGAACCGCAAAGGGGAAGTCATTGATCCATCCTATGACCCAAAGGTACTTTAGATATACTTAAAGTTTCTTAATGTGTAATTTTTCTTTGTAGCATAATTACAAGATTTTGCCTTTTGTATGTAGATATACTTGAACAGATGCAGAACGGAATGAGCTGTTGGTCAGCTGGTTTGTTATGTCATAAGTGATCTATAGAACCCCTGGAAGTCCACCCTGTGTTTCATTTTAAAAAAAGGGCTGCTCATATTCAGCCTTCCATTTCAGTTCTCATTCATGTAGGTCTGGGCCTTCCAACTCTTATGATGCCCATGGCTGATACTTATTAATCTCCCACCAGTTGTGGAAGGACATTCCCAAGCCATCGCCATCCCAGTTTCATTGTCCTTCCTTCGTTTGCAGTTTCCATAATTTACCCTGTATCAATTCTCCTTATCACCACCATCTGACTCCAAATATTCTTTTTAAAACTACATATTATTGATTCCACAATTATTTAGTTATAGCTTCATTGTCATGACATGTTCTGTGTGTATAGTAGCATATAGTGAACTTTCATACAAAGTTCTGTATATACTATTTGTTTGTTCCGACACGGCATACAAACCTTCGGTCCTTTTACAATAGGAGGTACTAGCGGCAGCTGGATAGGTTCGTAAGCTTTCGAACAAGGGGTTCGGTAGTTAACTGCTTGTCCGACAGGCGCGCGCGCGCGACTGGGAGGTAAACAAATCACTTTTGCTTTCGGCCTGCTGGCGTGTGGACGTGTATCATCGCTCTCTGCCCACGCTTCATCGTCGTTTGCTTTCGCATGATTGTGTTTTTCTTTTTCTATGTATCTAGTGAAACTGAATTGTAAGTACAATCATTTCATTGAATTCAAGTGTGAATTAAAGGATCTTGGTTCACAACGCCCTCCGATTACCCGAGTGCCGGGACTGAAGGGCGTAATTGCGGGAATTCATTTTCCCAGAATGATCCTCGTATTGTGTATGCTCGGTGCCGAGGGCGGGAGCGCTCGCTCCGAGCGTTATATTGGTTTGGTTTGAAATGTGTAGATGAAAATCGTAAGTAAGTGCTCTTTTCATTTATATTTTTTTTTGACCGTGTATGCCCGTTGCCGAACGAATGCGCTCGGCACGGAAACTTATTCAGTATGAAAGTGGAATCGGCAAGTACAGTATTCTTTTTTTTCATTTTCATATATTATTTTTTTTATTGTAGCAATACTCATTTTGGATCAGTTTCCGAGCTTGCCCGGAGATTGATCCTTCCCCCTTTTTATTTTGAATGAAGTGAAATCGCAAGTGCAGTTCTTTTTCATTTTCATTTTTTATTGAGATTGCATGGTTGACTCGGATCAATGTTCCGCTATTCACGGGAATTGATCCTTCCCCTTTTTATTTGTATGAAGTGAAATCGCAAGCGCAGTAGTCTTTTCATTTTCATATATTTGTTGATTGCATCAATTCATTATGGATCAAGGTTTCCAGAAACCTTGATCCATAAAGGTAAGGAATGAAAACCTTTCACCTTGCGCTCGGTACCGAGGGCGCAAATGCGCTCGATCCGAGCCCTTATTCATTTGTGAAGTGAATCGTTTTGCAAGATGCATTTTCATTTGTTCCTTATTATTGATTGCATCAATATTATTTGGTTCAAGTTCCGATCAGTCAGGGAATTGATCCTTATGCCTTGTATTCGTGCCGATGGCACGATTGCTCTAGGGCTCTTATTTTGTTGTTGGGTACATGGGTACTGTGCGGGGGTGGGGAACGAGACCCCCCGCGCTCGTTCCCACAGATGGCGCTTCCCCTTGGGGGGGGGGGGGAGGTTATCGGCGTTCTTCTCCTCGCCCGATCCGTCGAGCGCGGGGGAGGGCGCTCGGTGCCCGATGTACAATTGTATTAGGGGTCTTCCACTCGTTCGGGAGGGATCAAAACCCCCGCACGACGGGGATTTCCCCCCTCCCCCCCATTAAATCGCTACTACTATTATTTCCGCAGGTGCTACTGCCACGAGCGTGGACCTTGGTGAGGTATGGGTGTCCTTCCAATTGACAGGAGCGTGCTGGTGTCCAGGGGCTGCGGTTCTATGTCTGGGCCTACTGCGGTCACCCATGCAGTGGTGACCACGCAACCAGGTGACGACGTCCCTCCTCACCTGGTGTACTCGCCTCATGTGGTAACAGTCTTGCCTACAGCCGCTGTGAAGTGCCGTTCGCCGTACCGAGAGGGGGGCGTGCCGCCGCCGCTCGTGGTTGCCGCGCTGCAGCGACCACACTTCCGCTGCCCTAGAACTCGCCCCTGGACCTGCCGCCGGTACCAGGATGTTGCTGGCTGCTGCCTCCATTCCTCCTGTGTTTCCGGTGCTGCCTGCCGTACCTGCCGATTCTGGGCTGACTGTCCATGCAGTTACTGCTCTGGCTGTCCCTGCCGTTGCTGCGCTGGCTGTTCCTGCCGTTGCTGCGCTGGCTGTTTTCCTGCCGTGCTGCGCTGGCTGTCCCTACCGATGATGTGCTGGCCGTGCCTGCTGTTCCTGAGATGCCCATACCTCTGATGTCGTCCCTGTTCGTGTGGTACTACCCCAGACTTTGGTCTGTCTGTACAGGTGCGTCCGGGCCCTGTGGCTTCGGCTACAGCAGCCCCGGCTCCGCCCTGGATAGCAGATCTTACGTCTGTCCGTGAGGAAGCTGACGAGAAGAGGAGGAGGGTGTCCCCGTGGTCGTCGTCTTCATCTTCTTCATCGTCGTCGGCCGCCGCCTCTTCCCCTTCGACTTCTAAGGCTTTTACAGCCGAGGAAGAAGAAGGTCGCCTCCTCCCTCCTAAGAAGCTTCCTCGGGAGCTTCTCGGACCCGTCTCACCTCGGTGGGATGGGAGGGTTGGTTTTCCTTCCGCTGGTCCTCCTGCTCCTTCGGGAGCGGGGCCCCGTCTCTTCTTCCGCAAGGAAGAAGACTACGGGGACCGAGAGGGGTACCGGCTAACACCGGTACTTCCTCGCCTGGTGTCAGTGGTTCTGCCACTGCATCAGGGTCCGTCTCGGCCTCTCGTTCTGCGGGAATTCGGTTTTTTACCGAGTGTACGGTCGCCTACCATCGGGACCGTGCAGCCAGGAACCAGACCTCTGAGTCCGCTCAGCGTCAGGTTCACGGCACGGGGCGGAAGGACTGGTGACAGCCGCTCATGCGACTCTCACCAGACCAGCTCTCACTCTCGCGGTGAACAGCTGGCTACCCGGGGACGTGACGGTCCACGACCGACCACGGGCTGAGGCTGGGAAGAGGTCCTCCCGTTCGCCGGTGCCAGCCACGGCTGGAACCAGCGACGTGACGTGCCGTGAGGACAAGCACCGGTCTCACTGCGACAGTGGAGCCTGCAGGTCGCCTGACCGTCGCTCTCACAGAGAGCGATCGGGTACGGCAACCAGCACCAGCTCTTCTGACACTCGAGATCGGGGCCGCTGTGCTCAGTCCAGCCGTTCTCCACAGCGAGACGGTTCGACCAGGCCTGCAGCTCGATCGTCACCGCGGGTTGACGATCGCCTGCAGCCCTCCAAGCTGCTGGTTCTGCCAGCGAGCGACGAGGGAGCGTCAGGTCTACCTCTCCCGTACCTTCAACCTCCTCGGGTTACACCGGGAGGAGCGAGGTATTTGAGGAGTGATTCGTGAGGGGTGCGCCCCTCATGATCCCACCACGACGCCCATACGTGCCAGGCACGGTTCTTGGACCGGCCAGGACGTATGCGCAAGTGGATGGGGAAGACCGAGAGGGCTGTCGCTGTTCCCCCCTTCTTAGGAGGAAGGTTCTCGGAATATGCTCTTGTTCGAAGGGCTTAACGGTCCCACACTCTGCAATGATGCTGTGACTTCCTGAGATCCAGAGGAACTTTGCCGAGGTTACGGCGCTGATTCGTCAGCACAATGACCTCGGGGAAGGATCGCCGCTCCCACCAGCAGAGCCAGTCTCGGCTCGAGTCGTTTTGGGGCCCGAGAGGAATCCAAATCGACGGTGGGTCTGCCGCGATCGGAGCTTGCCGACTGGGTTGAGCCAGGTAGTCTCTCGTCTCCGGACAAGAAGGCTCTCTCGGTTCTGGTACGGTCGAACAAGCTCCTTCACCTCCTCTTCTGCGACAGAGGGCGTTTCTACGTGTCTTCGGACATCGTATTTATATATCCCTTCGGTCCTCCTGAGGTTTCGACCTCGACGAGGACTGGAATGAGTCGGAGCGGTATCGGCTCTCTCCTGTCAGGTCTCGATCAGCCCCAACCATACGACGTGTTCACCAGTGGAAGGACGGCATTCCCCCTCACCTGCTGCCGGAAGTGGGGGGGTGCCTGGCCAGCCATTGGGACCCGGTCCAACAGCAGGCGTACGTTCCAGGGGCATCGAAGGACGTAGCATTGAGACAGGATGATAAGACCATGCTGAGCAAGAGAACTGTAGAAATCGGTACGGATCAGTCACCCGGGGCTTTACAGCCGACTCTTCCTGGTGGAAAAGTCTACGACAGGCTGGCGCCCAGTGATAGATCTCTCTCCCCCGAACCGGTTTGGTTCGCCAAACCCGGTTCACGATGGAGACGGCACGCTCAGTGCTCGACTCTATCAGGGAGAACGATTTCATGCTTTCAGTGGACTTGAAGGATGCGTATCTACAAATACCCATTCATCAGTCCTTCGGAAAGTACCTCCGCTTCATCCTCGACGGGACGGTGTACCAGCTCAGGCCACGTTGCTTCGGCTCTCAACCACCCCACAGGTGTTCACGCAAGTGTTCACTCTGGTGTCTGCTTGGGGCCATTCGCACGGGATATGTCTGATGGGGTATCTCGACGATTGGTTAGTCCTGGCGAGCTACCGCTCGCAGTTGCTACAGGACAGGGATCGACTGCTCGAGTTCTGTCGCGATCTGGGGATCGTTCTGAACTTCGAAAAGTCCGATCTCGAGCACAAGCAGAGGATGAAGTACCTGGGTATGCTGATCGACACGGTAGCAGATTCAGGGAGGCAGCCAACCAGTTACCTGTCTCGGCAGGAAAACAGGTAGCTCAGCATGGCAAGTCGTGATCGGACACCTGTCGTCACTCGGGAAGCCAGTCCCTAACGGGCGTCTTCACCTGCGGTCTCTTCAGGGAGGCCAAAGGAGAGTTGGTCACAGGCGACGGATCCCCCAGCCTTCCACGGTCACTGACACAGGAGGTGAGGCAGGACCTAGCCAGGTGACTGGACGACAGGAACCCCTTAAGAGGAGTGCCTCCGCGCACTCTCCCCCCGGACATGCAGCTGCTCTCAGACGCATCGACCGAGGGATGGGGTGCACACCTGGAAGAGTTGCGGACTTTCAGGAGTGTGGTACGAGAACGACAAGCACCTTCACATCAATGTACTGGAACTAAAGGCAGCGTTTCCTTGCTCTCCAAGTTGTTCAGGTCCGCTTGATGGGACACTCAGTGGTGTTGATGTACGACAACACCACGGTGGTGGCTTACGTCAACAAACAGGGGGGGCCTAGTGTCTCTCCCGTTGTATCAGTTGACTCGGCAGGTGCACGAGTGGGCCGAGGCACACTCAATAGAGCTGTCGGCACGCTACATTCCAGGGAAGGAATGTAGTAGCAGACACGCTCAGCCGTCGGGATCAGGTGATAAGGACCAAATGGTCTCTACACCAGGACGTGGCGGAAAGGCTCTTCGACCTGTGGGGGCGACCAGTCGAGGATCTGTTCGCCATCCGGCACATCAGGAAGCTCCAGGTGTTCTTCTCGGCCGTGCCGGGATCCATGGGCAGCTGCAGAGGACCGCTCTTCAACACCCGTGGGACAAACCTCTTTGCCTATGCCTTTCCCCCGTTCAGCCTGATTCGCAAGGTGATCAGTCGAGCACTGGTCATCCCGAATGTCAGGATGATCCTGATGGCTTCCAAATGGCCACAGGCCATTTGGTATCCGGACCTGCTGGCTCTTCTCGCAAGAGAACCGAGAGAGATTCCCCAATTGGCACAACCTTCTCGGCCAGCCACACGTCGAGCGGTACACCGAGCAGTCCAGTCCCTACGTCTTCACGGCTGGCTGTTATCCACCTTCTCTTGCGAACGAGAAGCTTTTTTCGTAGCGCAGCAACAGAGATGGCTGGAAACGTCCGTCAGTCCTCTGCAGCTGTGTACAACAGGGGAAGGACTCAGGGACCGTCTTCGGTGGTTGGTGTCCCGTAGACGGGGCCTATCTCTTTCTCAGAGCCACTCTTCAGCAGGTAGCGGATTTCCTCGTTTTTTTCTTCGCCGAGAAGCTCCTCTAAGTTCCCACAGTCAAAGGTACAGAGCCGCCTTGTCACTCCTCCTGAAACTGACGGGATTGGACATCTCGAACTCGTTCGAGATCTCCTTGCTTAGGAGCAGCTTCCAAAGGTCTTGCCAACCAGGGAACTCAAATGACCCTCGTCTTGCTGGACCTGGTGGCATCGGCGAAGAGAGTACGGGAGCGTCATGCAGATAATGATGTGGATGAGATGCTGCTTTGTCCCTCCGGAGGACGCTAAGGCGCTATCCTGAAGAGAACTCAGACAACCTCGGGCCTGAGTGTCGACGCCTCTTCGTTAGCAACGGGGTCAACAAGAAAGAAGTATCAAGAACACTCTTTACGTCCTGGCTGCGTGAGGTCTTCAGGAGGGCGTATGAGGCTGATGGTAGTGACGACATCCGTACGTCCCGTCCGAGAACTCACGAAGTCAGAAGTATTGGCCCCTCGTTGGCGTTCGTAAGAATAACTTCTCCGTGGCGCAGGTATGGAAGGCAGGGTCTGGTACAACCAGACCACCGGCAACTTCCTTATACCTCTTGGATATTGCCCATAGGTCCTTGGATCGGTTTCCTTAGGACCCGTGGTGGCTGCTCAACACGTCGTCTAGCTAACCCAGACCCTAGCAGGCTGAACAGCATCGAGTCCTGGTGTGACTGTATGAATAGATAGTGATGAGAAAGTGACGGGCTTCTCTTTCTATCTTTTTCTTTTTTCCCCTCTACCTGTGGGTAGAGGGATACGGTCATCACCCTGCTGATATGGACGAGATGCCGGTGAGCTATATGACAGAGCCCCATCCTATCCCTTTCACGAGGGATGGGAGCAGAATATCCACCACTTCCTTCTACAAGGGGGGGAAGTGGATGCCTACAAGAGTCAAAACCATGACTTTAACTTTGCTCCTGTACAGGAACAAGTTCTTACATTGCTGGTACGAAGAGATCGCTTGCTCTCTCTTAGTACTCGGTCCAGAGGTCTGATTGATGATCCTGCGGTGCACACCCCGATCAATCGGACAGAGGCTTGGATCCCTCCCTCGCTCTTACACCAGGGAGGCTTCCAAGGTTGGGCGAACACCAGTCTGTTCACAAAAGACTCAGATTCCACCCACCAAGAAGTGAGTCTTCCTATTGTAAAAAGGACCGAAGGTTTGTATGCCGTGTCGGAACAAATGACAATTTGTCTAAAATTGCATTTTTCCTAACTATACAAACCTGAGGTCCTTTTACACATAGCCCCCCACCTCATGCCACCCCTCACTCTGCAGTTTTTGCTTGGGCCAAAAGCAAAAGTGATTTGTTTACCTCCCAGTCGCGCGCGCGCGCCTGTCGGACAAGCAGTTAACTACCGAACCCCTTGTTCGAAAGCTTACGACCTATCCAGCTGCCGCTAGTACCTTCCTATTGTAAAAGGACCCTCAGGTTTGTATAGTTAGGAAAAATGCAATTTTAGACAAATTGTCATATTTTCAGTTACTTTCCACTGGGAGAATGAATTATTTTATATAGTATTGTTTGGAATAATATATTATAAATCATTTGGATTTATCCCTAATGTTCTTTTTATCCATGGGATGTAATCTCTTATCAACCATTACATGCATCAGGCACTCACAATAATAGTAACTAGTACTTATCTAACTAAACCTCCGATTCACACAGGAGTCAGGAATATCTTATCAGTTTCTGGTATTTGATATACACGTATGTGAACTGTATAGGATATGTGAGAGATTACAATTTATCTCCCACATAGTAAATTGTCATTTCCTGTGTAAAATCTGCAATCCTAAGGCTGCCTATCCATGGATAGAATGTCTGACTATCCTTGCAATTGTCCCCGTAACTGAAGAAAATAGTAAGGCCACAAACTCAATATTCATACACACCATACCCATTTTTGTCTCAGGATAGTCCTGTATGAAAAATTAGGTTTGTATATATATATGAAGAAAATGAACTCTTTGAAATTTAGTTTTCGAAGGTTTGTAAGTCTTGTCATTTATTCTATGAAATCAAATTACGTAATACTTGTATATGGTAGTTCAAACATGTTGTATTGGGTTTGAGCCAAAGTACACCTGTTGGCAGGTGTGCTTGCTCATTTATCTTGGCATTGAAGGGTTAGTGGTCATTAAGTGAAGTTCTTTTTCCTATTTTAAGCTTGGTGAAGAAAAGTGTGTAAGATGTACCAACGCATGACGCTACTGAACACCATGGATCGTATTATGTACGAATCTCAGAGGCAAGGTCGTATCTCATTCTACATGACTAACTATGGAGAGGAAGGTACGCACATTGGTTCAGCTGCAGCTTTGGACGAAGAGGATTTGGTTTATGGTCAATCATCGGGAGGCTGGTGAGTATTGTAGGGTTGATTTTACATTTAAGTAAACTTGGGGATTTGGGTATTTATGTTGTGTAGCTTTCTCTATTGCAATACACCCCCTGAACACCTGAACTTGCCTTGGTCACTTACCAGCCCGACCATCATTTATTAAAATTTACCAATCTTTGGTTAAAATAAACGATCAGTGTTGCCAATCTCCTGGCAAACACCCTCGTTACCTAGTTACCAGCCCACCGCTAGTAGCCCTGCCTCACGGGCCGGTCACACCTGCCCTCTCACGTCAATCACTTATCGTTCGCGGTGGAGTACAGATGTATCCACAGCGAACTCCTTTTTGGTCTTGCCCGGCCTTCATTTGCACCTTTGATTTGATTGATTTTGGTGACGAATTACGCATCCCTTTGGATTACGGTTGGATTGCTCTTAATACCTTGTCATTAGACATTGATTCTGCAAAGGAAGAAAAACAACACAGGCTACGACAACGACTACTGCATCCTCGGCCACGACATCACAGAAAACGACGAGCGGAAGTTCAACAACGTATCGTCTTTGCCAACAATGCAAGAAAAGGATGAGTACCCTATGACACGATAGTTCATTCCTTATGTGTAAATTGTAGGCCTGTTCAATATAATGTAAAGACCAGATGTTTGGAATGTCAGGAGTGGTCTTTGGACCAGATGTTAGGGTATCTCAAAACATAGGAAAAAGGTCTCGTATTAAGAAGTAACTGTAGGCAGGAAGAGACTAACGTAGATCAAGATAAAGACTTAGAGACAGTGCTCTTTAAGAGACTTGAGAGTACGCTGAACATCGAGTATTGGAACATCTCTGTTACCTCGATTTTGTATGTCAAGGAATTATGTGAGGTTAGATCGAGCAAATAGGGATTACAGTGGGGCATGGGCGTCGTTATTCAACGGATCAGTATTCACGGATCAGTTAATTCACGGGTTTTTTCTTGGACCGTTCTCATGTTACATCACTGGTATGAATCGCTGCATCACGGGTTTGTTGTGTTGCGTATGCGATGTTTTTTCGGGTAGGAGGCTAACCCTCGGCCGTGGTCCGATAACTACCAACATTCATTTAAAGACTCATATAATGTATATTAACTGACATAAAGGTAATAAAACCATTCTCACCTAATATATTATTGTCCTATCTTCGAAATAAATAGCCTATTTCAAGGTTTATGTATGCAACGTTCATTGGTAGGCTAAGCGTAGTTGCAGTGCGATAACCACCAACGTACACAAACATTCACATTATGATATTAATTGACAATAAAGGTAATAAAACCATTCTTACCATATATATTATAGTCATATCTTCATAATAAATAGCCTATTCGAAGAATAATTCCACATCATTGCACTCAACTTATCGTCGGAGTGGCCAGCCACAAAATGTAAGCATATACCTTTAGTACGAAAATGGTTTATGTATACGGTTGCGTTCAAAGCGACATTTTTTGTTTTGATAAACTTTTAGAAATTTTAATAGTAGTGGTAGTGTAATTACAGTAGTAATACATTAAGGCTAAAATTAATTCGAACTTCATTATTATTTTGGCAGTATTCGTATATAACTTCTCTGAACAATGAAGTCATACAAACGCTATTTGTCATAGATTATCGTAAGTATTGCTGTTTGTTATTGGCGACGAAGCGTAAACGAAATACATAAAAGCATTTTTTACCTTATTATATTATCGTCATATCTTCATAATAAAAAAGGCTATTCGTGGAGTAATTCCATATCAGTGAAATCAATTTTATCTATGCGAGGCCAGCCAGCTGACAAAATGTACGTACGTATATGAAAATCAAATTATGGTAGCGTTCACAGCAAGATTATCTTTCGAAATTTTTATAGTACTATTCATGCTACGTAGTAATAATGTTGGAATATAGTAACATTAATTTTTCAATACAAAATATCATCGTTATTTTGGTAGTGAATAATAGTTTAGAATTAATCATACATACACTGCATTGTTATGGGTTTGTGCCAGTGATAAACAACCAAAATAACGTCCTCCCCGGATGAGCTCGCTGCTAACGTACCGTCACGCGCTTTTTTGTAATCATCGATCATAGCACTGATGATAGTTTTTCAAAGTTAATATTGATTTTTATGTTTATTATTCTTACTGTAATTAAGTGTAGGAAATTCTCTCTCTCTCACTCTCTCTCTCTCTCTCTTCCTCTCTCTCGTCTCTCTCTCTCTCTCTCTCGGAGTCCAGTCACTCGGCAAAGAAAATTCTCTTCACTCCCGCTATTGGAAGAAAAGTTTTGTATCATCACTGGAGGATTCAGAACTAGAGCTCTCATCATCAAATAGGTTATCAATATCAGACTCCTCATCTAGTATTTGAATGATCTCACCTGAAGAATACGCCTCCTCTTTGGGACATTCATTGTGAAAGACGCGAAATCCAATTTGTCTCGATAAAACGCCCGAAGCGTATTGAAAGAAAACCAACAGGGACAGGCAGTTTTTTAGCATAAGCGACCACCAGGAAAGAGTTGCCAGGCTGGAAATAAGTTCCCCGTGTGCTGAGAGTTGTTACCAAATGATGTTCCTACACTTTCTATACGAGTAAACGTATTATTACGGGGCTGACGGCTTGACAAGCACAGTCAAAGTTTTGAACGTAATATCCCGTTGAAGGCGCTACCGAGTAGATCGCGGTAAACGTATTATTACGTGGGTGACGCTTACAGGTTAAGTCAACGCGTTTAGGAAAAACATGACATAGAATCGACTTTGCGACTTCGTTCACTTTGATATTTTTAACGATACAATAACTATCATTGTACTACTAAAACCATCTTCACATAAGTAATTTTTCGTAAGATATGTGTTGTTACAAAAGCTAGCTTATACATAAAAGGCTTTTATAATTTAAGTCACATATACATATGTACCCAAACTCATTGTGGGGAAATTTACTACTGTTTCCTCGGATATTGAAATACTTTAGCATCATTCAAACACTTTAATAATATAATGCATAAATACTAGGCTATACATATTTACATCGTATACAAATACTACATACAGTTATATACACATAACTTTATATACAAAGTTAACAGTTATATACACATACTTTTATATACAAAATTAATCATATGAGTAGTGATCAGACGACAGCTGTGCACTGGACTACGTACGTACTACTTGGAAGATAAAACAAACAAAAATTTTGTTGGTGTTAGTCGCCGGGATAGATTAAACATTTTCCAGAGATTAAAGAGCTGAATTTTGTTTTGAAGGTATGTCAAACCGCCGTTAGTAAATAGATATCATCTTCTAAGGAATTTTTTTTTTTTCTCTTCTTTTGCGGAAGAATCTTCAAGCCATTTTGCATTCAAAGTAATGAGAAGGAATCATTCTATTCTCATGAAATCAGTAAAATACTTACACTAATAATAAAAACTAAAACTACGTACTGTATGCAAAACACATACACATCGTTAGCTTCGTGTGTGTAAACGTTCATTCTAAGAAATTACAGAGTAGATAACTAAAAACACCTGATTGGTTGGTTGGTAGCCATGGAGATCTGTTATCCAATGACTGCCCTCTGCTTCTGTTCTATTTATAGACATACGCCATGGATGGCACTAGGTTTGAACGTTACCATGTTCGTGATTTTCTGACTGCTGACGGCAAAAATTACTCAATAATTTTCTTTATATAATTATTCCTTCGTGAAAAACAATAATATAATATCGCGGTTGACATACCTTCAAAACAAAATTCAGCTTTTTAATCTCTGGAAAAATGTTAATCTATCCCGGCGACTAACACAACAAAATTTTTGTTCGTTTTATCTTCCAAGTAGTAAACGTAAGTAGTCCGATGTTGCACAGGCTGTTCGTCTGATCACTATTCATATTATTAACTTTGTATATAAAAGTATGTGTATATAACTGTTAACTTTTGTATATAAAAGTATGTGTATATAAACTGTATGTAGTATTTGTATACGATGTAAATATGTATAGCCTAGTATTTATGCATTATATTATTAAAGTGTTTGAATGATGCTAAAGTATTTCAATATCCGAGGAAACAGTAGTAAATTTCCCCACAATGAGTTTGGGTGCATATGTATATCTGTAAGATGACTTAAATTGATAAAAGCCTTTTATGTATAAGCTAGCTTTTGCAACAACACATATCTTACGAAAAATTACTTATGTGAAGATGGTTTTAGTAGTACAAATGATAGTTATTGTATCGTTAAAAATATCAAAGTGAACGAAGTCGCAAAGTCGATTCTATGTCATGTTTTTAACTTTAACGTATAGTGGTATGAAAAACACCAGTGTGTCGTAGCGATGCGTCATCAATATAGTGGTATGAAAATACCACATGGTGTTGTAGCGATACGTAATCACAAAGTACAAATCCTTTTCCCGGACCATCCTCAGAATTTTACGACTCTTCAACTTCAAGATCGTATAGGTAAAATATATTATATAGTCATACTTATTGTAAAATTCACAAGTTGAACTGCAAAACATTATTATATTTTGATTGTTATGTACATATATTTTTTGTGTTTTTACGGAATGTTTGTTTTGAAATAATACCTATTAGTGAACATATGGTATTAATTGTCCCACTATTTTATTATAGGTGATCTTAATTATCTCACATTCATTTAACAGTATTATATTAATATTTATTTAAATAAACTGTAATTAATAAATAACAATAATGAAAAACATAAAGGGAAAAAATGTTTTTGCTGCAGTAGTGGTGTTTGTTTGATTATGCATCTGACCTCACATTTCCGAAATCTGAAAAATTCCAAAAACCGAAACATCGGAATGTGTGTGTACTGCACATTTTTTAAAACACGCACACAATGTCTACACATTTACTGCAAATTACAGTACGTACGTATTTATTCCTGAGAGAGAGAGAGAGAGAGAGAGAGAGAGAGAGAGAGAGAGAGAGAGAGAGAGAGAGAGAGAGAAGAGAGGGAGAGAGAGAGAGAATGATTAAGGACTCCAAGGCGTGTTATTTTTTACAATTATTTTATTATCTGGGATTTTTTTTAATCTTGAGATTTTCTATTCAATTCTCGAGATTAATAAGAAAATTACCGTAAATTGACTAGTCATCAGCACACATCTGAATGACTCGGCCATTAGCAGGCTAAACCACCAACCTTATGAACTTGCATGATACATGAGATACATGACAAAACACCAAAAACCTCGTTTATTGGTGAAAATTAGGGGGTTGCACGATATGGGAGATTGCACGTTATCCGAGTATATACGGTATGTGATTTTTTTTAGCCTTTTATGGAACAAAATCTAGCAAGAAATTGCCATTCCCAGTTGGCAACACTGGCCTACAAACGTTTGTTTGGTGTTGTTATGAAATGTGGTGTGCGGCGCGTTCTTAAATTGTACCCATATAAACGAGTTAATTATGTGGCATCCAAAAGCCTGATTCTTTTACTCTTTATGGGAAAGACGCCTAAAGGTCAGATGAAGGTTTTTACGTGGAATATACTAGTATTAACGTGTTGTGACGAAGGGAAGAGATGTTTCGCTGCATACTGTTGGTAGCATTATCGTTATTATATTACTGGATTGCACTGCAAATCGTCGCCATCGTTTATCAACAGTAGATTGTTGGTGAGTACCATATGATTTACATATTTTGATAGTTCTCTTACCACTCATCCTCTCTTTCCTTGTAAAAAAAAAAGAGGCCCACCATGCGTATGTAGGCTTCTAGCTGTAATCCCTAGGCTAGTAGGCTACATACCTATGTACAGTAGTACATATACTACATTTATTTTTTAAGGCTAATTTTGTACAATAACTTTAAAACTGTCTTGAATTTAGTTTTAGGTGATAGTTTGAAAACATATTTGGTGTTTGAACTAAAGTATGGCAGTTTTATAAACATTGGAATAGTGGTCTTGGGTGGGTTAACTATTAAAGTAGGCAGTTTAAGCAATTTTTGAGGGGGTATCAGGATAACACGGGTATTTACTTATCACGGGGGGTTCTAGGCCCTATCCCCCGTGGATAACCGAGGCCCCACTGTACTGAAATTACTATCGTTCTTTTCCAGCTCCCCTGCCTGTTCCAGAATCAGCCCTAACCGGTGCTGGGGGTTATGGGGATCCGCAAGCCCACAGGGCAGGATCCGCCGTCCTCCCTGGCGCGGAGCAGGCAGTGTTGGCAGCAGATTCCCCTTCCCTCGATGATACTCTGTTACCGATTTTATGTCAAGATTATGTGAGGATAGATCGAGCAATAGGGATACTGAAATTACTAATCGTTCTTTTCCAGCTCCCCTGCCTGTTCCAGAATCAGCCCTAACCGGTGCTGGGGGTTATGGGGATCCGCAAGCCCACAGGGCAGGATCCGCCGTCCCCCCTGGCGCGGAGCAGGCAGTGTTGGCAGCAGATTCCCCTTCCCTTCGAGTGTAAGTTCTCAGGATGATAAAATAAAAACTTAGGTCAGATATAGACGAGTAGTATAATAGGCTACATAGTGTGTAGTTTAGGAAGAGAGGTGCAGGCTTCTTCGGGTCGGTTTTCTATTAAAAGTAGTAGTTTTTAGAGGCACAGTGTCCTTAGAGCATCTTTAGGCTTTTTCCTGCTTCGAGTTCCTTGCATCAGAAGCTTTTAGGCCAGGGTTGGTCTTTCAGATATGCTCCTTCGTCTTTAAGGTTACTTTCCTCTACGTATACGATACGATAATTGTTAATTTGTTCCGATACGTAATACAAACCATCGGTCCTTTAACAATAGGAAGTAGCTAGCGGCAGCTGGAACGGTCGTAAGCTTCGAACAAGGGGAGAACGGTAGTTAACTGCTTGTCCGACAGTCGCGTGCCGCGCGACTGGGAGGTAAACAAATCACTTTTGCTTTCGGCCGCGGGTGTGAAGGACGTGTTCGTCATCGCTCCTCCTGCCCGCTTCATCGTCGTATGCTTTGTTTATATTGTGTTTTCTACTAATGGTTTGTTTGACTTGAAATGAACTGTAAGTATACTGTTTTCATTTTCATTACTTAATTATGAACCAACATGGAGTTATCGCCGTAGATGCGGCGATTTCCTCTCTTTTCATGAATTGAACCTTGAATTAGTCTCGGTGTATTTTGGGCGAAAGTGTGTAATTGAAAATGTAAGTACTCTTTTCATTATATTTTTGCCCTGTGCGTTCGTTACCGAGAGTGTGATTGCGCTCGGCACGAGCCTTTTAATTTGTATAATAGAATGCAATGAAAGTGGATTCGCAATTGCAATATTCTTTTCATTTTCATTTATTTATTTTGCATGAAATTTAATTTGGATCAATTTTCGTTCTTACCCGGGAATTGATCCTTACGATTTTTTTTATGTGAAAATGAAATCGCAAGTGCGTATTCTGTTTCATTTTCATATATATTTTTATGATAGCATCATATTATTGGATCAAGTTTCCGTTCTTACCGGGAATTGATCTTTTCCCTTTAAGTTCTATGAAGTGAATCGCAAGGGCAGTATTCTGTTTCATTTTCATATTACTTTTCACTGCTGTGCGGGGGTAGGGGAAGCGAAGGTCTGCCAGGAAAGTCGTCGGAAAGCTCTCCCGCGACTCCTTGGTATCCGATTCTTCGTCTTCCTTCCTGCCCCCCGCTCAGCTTCTTCGTTGTATTTTGTATTTGGGTCTTCCTTGCGTTCGGGGTGGGGCATGTCTTTCCCCCCGTGCGTGAGGGAACCCCTCTTACTAATCTATCTATGTTACCGCAGGTGCTACATCCGTGGGAGGCGACCTTGGAACAGGTATGGACCACCGCGGAGGCAGGGCGTGCCTAGCATCCACGGGCTGCTGCAGCGTCTAGCGAGGTCTGGGGCGGTCTCCACTACTACCACGGACGCTTATGCTGCTCCCTCCCCCTCCTGGTCTACACTCCCCATGCTGTGTCGATGACGCCGTCTGCCGCTACTAGGGCCCGCAGCCGTACGAGGTGGGGTTGCCGCCGCCGCCTCTTGTTTTCTTCGTGTTGCCTGCCCCAGACTTCCGCTGTTCCAGCAGCTCGCCCCTGGACCGGCCGCCAGGACCCAGGTTCCGCTGGCTGCCGATGATTCTACGAGGCGATCGCTGGCCTCCGTACCCGCCGCTGATGTATTCCCGCTGTTGGCTTGGCTGTCCCTTCTGGGTCTACCGCTGCCGCTGTTTCCTGCCGCTGACCTAGGTTGCTGTTCCTGTCGCTCCTGGTTCCTGTGCCTGTCCATGCTGGGTCCTGCCCACGGTGTGTCTTCCCCAGTCCCAGGTCCTTCCGGACAGGTGCAGTCGGGCCGTGTGTTGCTTCGGCAATAGCCCCGGCTCCGGCCTGGATGGAGGACCTGACGACTGTCCTGCGTGAGCTGAGAGGAGGAGGAGAAGAGGAAGCTGTCATCTTCGTCTTCATCGTCTGCTGCTGCTCTTCCCCTTCGACTTCTAAGGCCCATAAGCCGAAGAAGAAGAAGGCTGCCTTCCCCCCTAAGAAGTCTCCTTCGGGAACCTTCTAAGGGCCCGTCCCACCCCGGTGGGACGGGGGGTCCTTCTGCTGGTCCTCCTGCTCCTTCGGGAGCGGTGCCCGTCTCCCCTTCCGTAAGGAAGAGATAGACGGGACCAGAGGAGTATCGGTTAGCTCTGGTACTTCCTCGCCTGGTGCTAGCGGCGATGCCGCTACGCCAGGTTCCGGCTCGGTCTCTCGTTCGCGAGAGATCCCGAGTGTACGTTCTCCCTCTCGGGAGACCGTGCAGCCAAGTTTCGGCGCCAAGACGCGGCACGGAGCAGAAGGCTGGTGAGAGACGCTCAGGTGACTCTTGCCAGGCCAGCAGCGCTCTTGCAGCGACCAGCTGGTAAAAACCCGGGTTTTCCCCCTAAGAAGGCTCCTCGGGACTTCTAAGGGCAAGTCTCGCTCCGGCGATTCGGGGAGCTCTTTTATGCTGGTCCTCCTGCTCCTCGGGACAGGGCCCGTCTTTTCTTCTACCAAGGAGAAGAAGACGGGACCGCAGAGGAGTACCAAAAGCTTCGGCTGGCACTTCCTCCCGCCTGGTTCTAGCGGTTCTGCCGCTAAACCAGGATCCGCCTCGGCTTCTCGTTAGCGAGAAGTACCGAGTGGACGGTCTCCGCCTGGAGACGGTCTCCCGCGAGACCGTCCAGCCAAAGTCTTGACACTCGAGCTCGCTCGCCGCCAAAGACCAAAGCGCGGAGCAGAAGACTGGCGAGTGTCGTGCAGACGACTCTCGTAGGCCAGTGGACGCTCTCGCAGCGACCAGCTGGCTGCTCGGGTTGACGTGACGGTCGCTGACCAGCCACGGGTTGAGGCGAGGAAGGGGTCCCCGCGGTCGTCGGTACCAGCCACGGCTGGTACCAGCGCTCGATGCGCCGAGAGGACGCTCGCCGGTCTCACCGCGACAACGAGCCTAGCAGGTCACCTGACGCCGCTCCCATCGGGACCGGGCGGAGACGGTAACCAGCAACAGCTCGCCTGACGCTAGAGATCAGCTTCGACGTTCTCAGCCGAGCCTCTCGCCCCAGCAGAGCGGCAAGGCTAGGCCTGCTGCTCGATCGCCACTGCGGGTGGACGATCAGCAGCACCCTCCAAGCACGCTGGTCCTGCCAGCGAGCTAGGGGGGAGCGTCAGGTCTGCCTCTACCTGTACTTCAACCTCCTCGGGCTACACCGGGAGGAGCGAGGTACCATGAGTGATCGCGAGAGGTGCGCCGCTCGCGATCCCGCTATGACGCCGTATGGACCAGGCACAGTTCTAGGACCGACCAGGACATACGCGCAAGTAGCTGGAGGCGACCGTCAGGGGTCTGCCGCTGTTCCTCCTTCTGAAGGAGGAGTATCTCGGGATCTGTTCTTGTTGGAGGGACTGGACGGTCCTACTCCGCAAGACACGGTTACTCCCGAGATACAGAGGAATTTGCAGAAGTCATTAAGCTGATTCGTCAGCATAATGACCTTGCGGAAGGATTGCCCGCTCCCACCAGCAGAGCCCACGTCTCTGCTCGAGTCGTTTTGGGGCCCGAGAGGAACCCAAACCAACGGTGGGTCTGCCGCGATCGGAACTTGCCGATTCTGTCTCGAACCAGAGTCTCTCGTCTCCGGACAAGAAGGCTCTCTCAGTTCTGGCCGGTCGATCAAGCTACTTCCACCTCCTCTACTGCGACAGCGGCGTTTCTACGTGTCTTCGACACCGTATTTGAATACTCCTTCGGTCCTCCTGAGAGGTTTCGACCTCGACGAGGACTGGAATGAGTCGGAGGACGGTATCGGCTCTCCTGTCAGGTGTCGATCAGCCCCACCCAGACGACGTTCACAGTGGCGGCAGACCCTTACCTACAGTGAGAGTTCGTAACCCTCCGCGGGAAAACGTTTTCTCCTGACGATACGTTTTCATACAATCAACTTACCTGTCGATATATACATAGCTAAGACTCCGTCGTCCCCGACAGAAATTCAAATTTCGCGGCACACGCTGCAGGTGTAGGTCATGGTGATCTACCGTCCCTGCCCTGGGTTGGCAGGAATTATATAGGAACCGCATTCCTGGTTTTCATATCATATTTTTTCTGTCGCTTGGAATGTAAACAACGTTTTTCAGTTCCTCTGACTTGATTTTTGGATTTCATCGCCATCGATCTTCTGGGCTATCTTTGCAGGGTGGAAGTACTGGATCTTTGGTTCGGCATACGCATATTAATTTGTTTTGATAACTTTGGCTTCGAAAATTTCGAAGAATTGTTTACTTGTAACTACCGAACTTTTCGGTAGACAATCACATAGTTTGCAAGAAGGAAAATTTTAATATTTATTCATAATAACGTGTAGTAAATGTTGATAATGATTGAGCTAACTTCCTTCTTGACGATGTAAGGAAAAGAATAGTTACGCTTCCTTAGAACGGTTTATATAGCTCTCGTAAACTAACGAGCAGTTAGAGCATTAACATTACTAGTAGTGTGTATCCTCATCTCCTTCTTACTTCACAGAATCTTCAAATTCATATTGCAATTTGAAGACAAAGGAATGTAGCTCAAAATACGAGCTATTGAAAGGTAAGAAGTGATTTTACTGTTAGTGCAGTGGAGGGTGCGTTCTGTTCGGCTCTGTTTCGCTCCCAGGCCTAGACCTCTTCCAAGCTCACATACCCAGAGGAGAAGGAAAGTCGAAAGCCTTACGGAGGTTATGGAGAATCCCCACGATCAGGCGTCCCCTCGGCAGGATCTGTAGAACGTCCAGACTGCCAAGTTCGCCATTGGAAAGGCGTCCTAATTAGTAGAGGGTGCGTTCGATCGGCTCTGTCTCGCTCTCAGGCCTAGACCTCTTCCAAACTCACAAGCCCAGAGGAGAAGGAAAGTCGAAAGCCTTACGGAGGTTATGGAGAATCCCCACCGATCGGGCGTTCCCTCGGCAGGATCTGTAAAACGTCCCAGACTGCCAGGGATAGCCATTGCAAGGCATGCCTTTAAAAAGTGCGTTCTGTTCTTCGTTTCTTCATCTTACATCCGAAAAGACGAAGAATGTACATGTTAGAAGTTCGGACGATCTGGCTCGTTCTCTGAATAAGAGAACACTTCAACACTGACTCACTGAGCGAGAGGCTGAGAGCCAGCCAGCAAGCTAGCGCGAGCCACGTTTCCAACAGCCAGCAGCGAGCGCGAGCCACGTTCCAACAGCCACACAGCCGTTCCAACAGACTTAGCGGAGCCGCGTTCCAACAGACTAGCGCGAGCCTCGTTCATACAGATAAACGCGAGCCGCGTTCCAGCACTGAGTGCGAGCCGCGTTCCAGAACTTTTTCTTGGCGCAAGGCGCCTTCAAAGAGAAAAACAGACGGCTTAACTAAGGAGCCTTATAGTAGAATTGCAATCAGTAGGATGCTTCCATTGAACGTTTTCTGGCAAGAGGCTCGTATAACAAGACTAGAGGCGCTCGGATCTATTAGGGCGCACGGGACCTTCCACGCAAGCGGAACGTTCCAGGAGCGAGTCTCCTTTCTAGCGTGCGGAACATTCCAGGCGCGCGGAACTATCCAGACGCCAGGCGCTAGGCGCAAGGATCCAGACGCCAGGCGTCGAAGATTTCAAAAAATCTTCATTAGAGAGAGAGGATCAGTCGCGAGACTCCTCTTTGAATTTTTTAACTTGAACAACTTTCCCCTGGCAAATGTGCAAGATGTCGCACAGGCGGCCGTTGCTTTTGTCAGAAGGATTCTGATACTAAGAGAAGCCCCTTTTCATTATTCAGAAGACTCCTTTGTTAGGCAGTTCCTCTCAATGCGGACTCTCTCCTTCATCCATGCTCTTTCCTCGTTTTGAGGAGGCAAGAGCTTTGGGAGTTTTTCTTAAGATCTCATCGATGTTTGGGTATGATGGCGGATAGAAAATATCCTTCCGTAAACCCTAGTGATGAACAGGAATTCTGTCTCTTCCGCGATTTATGTAGAAATCACGAAGATTTAAAGAGTTCCTTGATTAACTTCGTTCCTTAAGGATACATATATATACTCTTTCTATCGTTCTATTAACGAAAAGAACGAAGATAGTAGAAGGTAGTATTTAGTTTCTGCGTGTGAGAATACGATACGGTCAAATCATAAACACATACCGTAGTTACTTCTTTTCTGTGCAACTCAATTACAAGTATCCTTCTACGTCTTTCCTAGGAAGGACTACGCTTAAAGGGATTGTTAAGACTACACCTACTTAGCTTCTAGATTTATCGAAGTCTTGTTTCGCTTAAATATGCTTTAATAAGAACTTCCTGAAGTTCGATAAGTTTTATTAAAATCCTCCCTTTATTAATTGGAGTAGCTGGCAACTCTGGGAAGAGTAAGTGGGGACTGCTTTCGCTGAGCGAGCCTGAGACCAACGCAGTGCCAGTACGCCTACGCCAGTTACTGTCAGTACCATGTAGGTGTCAGTCATGAGCGGTCGGGAGAATCTCTCTTCTTCCTGCGGGATGATAACTTTCCGTATCTCTCCCCTACAATCGCGGTCTTAACCTCGGATTGAGGGGATAGTTAAGCTTACATAAATAAATATGTATGCCTGTTGCTAAGAAGCTTTCAATAAGAGAGATAGTACAACCTTTCAATGCTGTTTACCGTAGGTAACATTATTAAAGGATTCTATCGCAGCAGAACATTACTATTTGTAATGCTCTCAGGCTTACGAAAGCATAGCTTATTAGAGTACCTGCTCAGAAGAAGATGGATGAGTCGGATGGGAAACATTTTCTTTGGGGCAGAACTTGTTTCCCTGAATGGACTATACTACGTATATAAAGTTTTTCCTCCTAAGAACGGAATTAACATGTGAAAGGATGTCGGGTACCATAAAGGCACAGGTGTTCTGGCACATAACATAAAAAGAATTAGAAGAAGCGCCAGTCTGGCGCAACGCGCCAGAAGTACCAACCTGGCGCAATGCTCCAGAAGCGCCAACCTGGCGCAAAATTTGCGCCAGAAGCGCCAGCCTGGCGCAGTGAGCCAAGAGCACCATCCAAGATTTTCTCGTTTTAGCGAGTTATTAACCTAGGAGTCCAGTAGACTCTCGGACACCGAGCTCGGTAACGGCAAGATTCGTTCCTGATTTCGTTACCCATGTAATCACTTAGGCCATTTCCACGAGACACTCATATCGCATAGAGCATCGAGAATCTCTTTTTTCGCTCCTATTCGCGTTAACAAAGAGATCCTTCTCGATCGACGATAATAACTGTTAACATGTTTAACATTTATTGGAAAGAGTTGTGAGAAGACGAACAGGCTTCCTATAGACTGCTTCCTTTTCCTACTTCTCCCCCGATTGAAGATGACGTGGGAAAAGCTTCAAGGAAGATTATCTTGCCAGTACAAGAGCAACTGGCCTCTTTGGTGGGAGTGTTAGCGCCTCGTAGGAAGGACGTTGCGCTTCCAATCAAGAAGTCTCGTCCTCTCTCCCCTGCGAAGCGAGAGGCGTCATGCAGACGTGAAGCTTCCAAACATATCGCAGAGGCTTCGGTTTCGAGAGCGAGATCGGGAGAATCTTACGGAAGACACGTAACGCCAGAGAGACTGAGACGTCGTCAAGACATGAATAGTCATTTAAAGCTGCTTTTAGACACGAGGCTCCAACCAAAATTTTGGCGCCAGTTAGGACGCCTTTTGAGATGCGAACGTCTTCCAGGCCGAGGCGTCATCCAGACGTCAGCAGCCACACACAGGGAGGCGTCAGCCAGGACGCTTGGCTGACTAGAAGCGTCATCCAAGCGGGAAGCGTCATCCATTATGGAGAGAAGCCTGGGCTGTTGGCGCCTTCCAGGACTATTAAAGCGGGGAAGAGGAAGGAATATCATTCCCTTAGCCCCTCTCCTATTAGGAGTTTGTCTCCTCCAGAGGAAATGAACGTACTTGAATTATTAGCAGCGGGAAGACTCATCTAGACCCCGAGTTAGAAGTAAACTCGGAGGAGGAGTATCAAGGAAGAGAAGGACTGTCGAACTATAATGTTTTGACAACCTTGCTTCTAGAGGAGTATGGAGACGACTTGGACCCCTGCCCCTCTCCTCCTTCTCCGCGCTCCTGCGCCTCTTTTTCTCGAGTGCAAAAGAGAAGAAATCTTTCGTTTTTTTCTTTAGAATGAAGCCCGCCATTTTCGATTGAAGTAGGGCTCGTTCAAGTCTTTAGACTCTTGGATGAAGTTGAAGAAGGAGTTAGTTAGAACGGTCTTTTCCTGCATGCCTCCAGCGAGACTAGCTGGTAAAAGAGGCATTTGATATCAGACGGGAGAGAATATGGGGATTTCTCTTCCGTCTACGTCAGAAGCGGACTTTTCGACCTTAGTTGACCAGCTTATCCACAGTAGACAAGGTTTGAACTCGCCCGTATAAGGCTTGGGGCATTTCAGAACTGGACCATCTCCTCAAGGGACTCTTTCATGTATTGGAAGTTTTCAACTTCTTAGATTGGTCCCTTGGGGTGATGTCCAAGAAAGCCCATGATTCTGAAGGACTCGAACCAGAAGTCCTTCTGTGTATTTTGTCTTGTATAGG
The DNA here is from genome assembly GCF_015104395.2 of Macrobrachium nipponense. Taxonomy (NCBI): domain Eukaryota; kingdom Metazoa; phylum Arthropoda; class Malacostraca; order Decapoda; family Palaemonidae; genus Macrobrachium; species Macrobrachium nipponense. The sequence goes on along the minus strand of NC_061101.1, from coordinate 2,487,523 downwards.
GACAAAGCGGTTCAGGATGGCTCGGTTGAGATCTCCTCTTTGTTTGGAGCAGGTCTTATTAAAAAGAGGACAGTATATAGTGTCTTTTTAACCAAAGCGGTCTCCCACGCTCAGAGGGCAGCGCTTCTGTATCGCCTTTGTCTGACTTTTTGTTCCCTTCTCAGTAGTGAAGACATTTCTCGTTCATTAACTGAGAAGGCGACTCAAGACCTTCTGACACAGTCAGTAAGGAAGAAGAAACCTGCAGACAGCCCCAAGAACACTGTCATTGTCTGATGAGGAGAAAGACCGGGCCTACAACCTGACACAGATGCGCTAGATGCGAACATATAGGACAGATAAGAGTGTCCGATGTGGACATTGCCAGACATCCTCGAGACTCTACCAAGCTCGAAGCTCCGGCAAGTGGGGAGGAGCCACCCAGGCGCGAGGCGCCAGGCAGGAGCGAGGCGCCAGGCAGGCGCGAGGTACCAGCCAGCGGCGAAGCTCCAGGCAGGCGCAAGGCGCCACTCCAACCGGGCGCGAGACGCCAGCCAGGCGCGAAGCTCCAGGCAGGCGCAAGGCGCCAGGCAGGCACAAAGCGCCAACCTGGCGCGAGACGCCAGCCAGGCGCGCGAGACGCCAGCCAAGGCGCGAGGCGGCCAGGCAGGCACAAAGGCGCCAAAAACCTGGCGCGAGACGCCAGCCAGGCGCGAGGTTGCCAGCCAGCGCCGAAGCTCCAGGCAGGCGCAAGGCGCCACTCCAACCGGGAGCTAGACGCCAGCCAGGCGCGAAGTTCCAGGCAGGCGCGAGGCGCCAGGCAGGCACAAAGCGCCAGCCAGGCGCGAGCAGCCAGCCAGGCGCAAGCCAGGCTCTAGGCGCGAATCTCCAGCTAAGACGCGAAGCGTCATCCAGATGCGAGGCGCCAGTCAAGCGAAAGGTACCAGACAAGCGCTAGGCGCCAACCAAGAGCGAAGCACCAGCCAGGCGCGAGGTTCCTGCCAGGCTTCAGGCGTTCAGTCGTGAGATCCATTTCAAGAAAGCCCTGGTCTTCTTTGAAACATGGAGATCTCCTAAGCACTTCATTAGTGACTTGATTCCTTCAAACAGCTGGAGAATTAAAAGCGCAAGGAAGTGCGCGCTTTTGCAAGTTCTTGTTCTTGACATAACAATATGTCATATAAGACATATTAGCTGTGTTGTACGGTAGAGGCACCCCGTTGTTGATTCTCCTTACCCAAAGGATGTCAAGTTAACCTACGAGAGATCCTTCTCTTTTGGTTTATACGTTACTGGGATAAGGAGCCGACACTGATCCTTAACTTTGAGTTAAAGTTTTTTAACTTAGTGAAATTATTGGGGTTTTTTTTTGAAAGGAGTGTGGGGATAACTCTTTCCAATTTGAGCGCGAACCCTCGTGTTAGGATCAGGTGATCGGGATCGGTGTTGCGCTCCTTCATAAGGTGTATTGTCATATAAGTGGATCAGCACCCATTGACAAAGTCCTTTCAGGCTCTGCCGAGTAAGTGGATAAGACCCCTTCGGCAGACCCACAAGAACTCTTGGCCATAGATCACATATCTCGCTAAAGTTTCTTGAGGTGATGCAGACTACTGGGCAAACACCCACGAAGTCTACCACCTATCAGGTAGGAACCAAGGTTTTATTTATACCTACAACATATGTTGTTTACCTGTCTATTCCATATAGTAGCTGTCTCTTACCCTCCACCGAAGGGTGCCAATCAGCTATGTATATATCTGACAGGTAAGTTGATTGTATGAAAATGATATTGTTATGTTACAATAAAGTTTCATACATACTTACCTGGCAGATTATATACGATTAGGGCCCACCCAGCCTCCCCGCAAGGAGACAGGTGGAAGAGAAAAAAATATGATAGAAAACAGGAATGGTTCCTAATCCTGCCACCAGGGCAGGACGGTAGATCACCTGACCTACCTGCAGCGTGTGCCGCGAAATTTGAATTTCTGTCGGGGACGACGGAGTCTTAGCTATGTATATATCTGCCAGGTAAGTATGTATGAAACTTTATTGTATCATAACAATATCATTTTCCCAGACTCTGAGAGGCCATCGCCGCAAGGCGATGGCTGTTCCTACTCTTCTCCAACTGCTAGTTCCACTGGGAAGGCGAGCGAGTATCCAATTCCTCCCCCATTCCCTCTCTCCTTACGGTTACGAGGGAAAGGGGAGGGATCCTACAGAGATTTCTCTGTAGGATCCCACGTTCGGGACTGCGCTACCGGGGGGACCTTCGGGTCCTACCTGACGTAAGCCCCGGTCGTTGAGGAGGAATCCTGCCCCCATTCTCGATTTCTATCAGGAATCGAGAGGACCACCAGCCGATATCGTTTGACGAATTCGGTGGGGGTTTCGCAGACTGCTTAGAATTCTACGGAATTTCTAACGCATTCAGTGTTCGAGTTTTACGATCTCCAAACACTTACGCGAGACCACGGTCCAAAGTGAGCGAGACGAGAATCCCCGATATACACGATAATCGGGAACCTCGCCTATGCTCGAATTCCTCGGAATTTCTAGCATTGGGAAGAAGACTGCTGCTGAAGAAAACTATCTCACAGTAGGCGACCAACCTGGACTAGAGAAGATCGGACGGGAATATCCAGTTTGGCTTGAACTATCGTCTTAGTATTCTGTTCACCATTGAAGCTTTCCTTCGAGGAAGACTTCTCCTTCACTCTCTTTGATAGAGATCGAAGGTGGTCGATCTCCAATCCTTATTTTGTTTTCTTGAAGGAAAGAATTTAGGATGGAGATCGTTGTTCAGAATCCTACAAATATACTACGTATATTAACCTCGCGACATGATTCTACTAAGCAGTTGAATTGTCCGAGGGGTTTAGGCGCATATCCTAGTTAATCTACGGATTGCGACTTATAAGAGAAGTATTCTAATTGAACTGCAACTCGGGGTTGCCTGCAACCTCCCAGGAGTTTTCAGTTTCAATTTTATATACTTATGGTTTTGTCACGACAACACCATTTCAACTTTTATATTTACCGAAATTCGTTTCGCCTAAATATAATTGCTCGAGCATATCTTTTATGCTCGGTAGTTCTAGTCCGAACGCATTCCTTCGTGGAATAATGGATTACCTGGCAACTCAGGATGACGAGTCAGCGAGAGCTCAGGCTCAACTACTGCGTATTGAACTGCCTGATAGCAGCTCAGTATCAGCTGGGCCTCCGATATGCACGGTCATGTATGTCTCTCTCTGCCCTGCTTTGATTGACTACCGAACCGTATCTCTGCCCAACAATCATGGACTTAGGTCTCTGATTAACGGGGATTCTCGCAATAATGAAGGACCATCTACTGCTGTGACGCTAGATTCCATCGCCTTCGACATTGCGAGAATTTTCAACAGAGATTATCTCTTGGACTCTTTCATCTTTCTGTTTACCGCACGGTAACAGAAGTCTGTTACAAAAGTCTCCCGCTGCATCGCACTGCGATAATGCGAATGATTTTGCAGACATCTGAGTTTGTCTTCAAAATATCTCTTATTCGTAGGTGTACAATTGTTCATTGTTCAACCGAATTACGAGGTGTGTCAGAAGACATCGCCTACTCTCCGACCTGACAGCTCTACTTCCAAATGTTCAGCCCATGAGAAGCAGTTCTTCAGGCGGCTTTCCCCTGTGTTTTCATTACTGAAGAACGCCTTCATTGCAACTACGACTTCTCACCGGACAGCAATGAAATAGCGGTTAGCGTTTCAGTCATTTGTAAGCACAGGTTATGAATCTTGAGAATCCTTCTCTCGATTCATCTGTGAAGACGTAGGTTGCATTCAATATCTACCTTCGTCTTCAACGGTACATAGTGTTGTTTCTCCTTAGCTGAGATTCAACAACCATGAGATGTTTTACCTTCAGGGACCTCGGTCTCTAGAAGGCAATTGACTTTCGCCTGTTGGGCACATGCCTTAAGAGAATCATCACCTCGCTGTCCGGCATTGGTGACAAACAAATACATTATTTGTTTGGTCTCTCGGCATAACCCTTTAAAGGCGAAGGTCACGTGACTTACTCGGATGCTTTGACAACTTGCCTCCTACCGAACGCAGTCAGTCGGCAGCTGTCAGAGCGGCCGAGTCAGTTACGAACTACGCTGTTGACTTAGTTCGGTTGTTACAGAGCATTCATTACTTCGTTTTAATAGCTTGTCACAGTACCCATACCATTGACACCCACCATGGAGTGTCGGTGTCCTATCCACTACCGAGAACTTCGCTGCATGGGGATAGGAGGATGCGAGAGACTTCGTGGCAAACGGACAGATCAGTATGGGTACTGGACATCACCGAAGTAAGAAGAAGAGGGATAGGTCATGCGACTATTTCCTTCTTTTCCTCTGAGGAACTGCATGACTTCTCCTGCGAAGTCAAGCATCCAGGGGATGGGGATCCGTGACGCTCGATTTCGTACCGAACTTCGTAGCGAAGACTCAGAACCCTTCGGTCCCTGACGATTGGTTCGAGTCGTTCACAATCCCCTCCCTAATGGACTTCACCGCCTTCGATGCGAAGGAGATGCTGCCTTGTCCGCAAGAACTTCTCCGTGGCGCAGGTACTGAAGGCAGGGGTCTGGTCAACCAGACCACATGCCCTTCCTTCTACCTTCGGGATATTGCCCACAGGTCCTTGGGACCCGTGGTGGCTGCTCAACACGTTGTGTAGCGAACCCAGACCCTCGCAGGCTGAACAGCATCGAGTCCTGGTGTGACCATAAGAATGGATGAGTGAATGAGAGTGTGACTGGCTCCTCTTCCATCTTTTTCTTCCCCTCTACCTGTGGTTAGAGGGACACGGTCGTCACCCTGCTGGATAAGGACAAGATGCAGGTGAGCTACTCAACAGAGCCCCATCCTATCCCTTTCACTAGGGATAGGAGTGTATATCCACCACTTCCTCCAACAAGGGGGAGGAAGTGGATGCCAGCTTGAGACAACCCATACTTTATGTTGCCTCTTGCAAACAGGAACAAGTTCTTGCTTGCTGGTACGAAGAGATACGCTTGCCTCTCTCTTAGTACTCGGCCCAGAGGTCTGACCATTGATCTGCGGTGCACACCCCGATCAATCGGACAGAGGCTTGGATCCCTCCCTCGCTCTTACGACCAGGGAGGCATTCCAGGGATGGACGAACACCAGTCTGTTCATCAAAAGACTCAGATTCCTCCCACCAAGAAGTGAGTCTTCCTATTGTTAAAGGACCGATGGTTTGTATTACGTATCGGAACAAGTGACAATTTGTCGAAAATTGCATTTTTCCTAACTATACAAACCTGAGGTCCTTTACATATAGTCCCTCCTCATGCCACCCCTCACTCTGCGTATTTTGCATGGGTCAAAAGCAAAAGTGATTTGTTTACCTCAGCGCGCGACTGTCGGACAAGCAGTTAACTACCGTCTCTCCCTTGTTCGAAGCTTACGACCGTTCCAGCTGCCGCTAGCTACTTCCTATTGTTAAAGGACCTCAGGTTTGTATAGTTAGGAAAAATGCAATTTTCGACAAATTGTCATATCAACTAATTCTCCGTTCAATGCATATTGACTTACGATATTCAGTATGAAGAGAAATCGAATAAAATTAACTACGGTTGGCTAGTGTTCACGATGATATATCGTATGCATATTCAGTAGCCTAGCCTAACCTAAAGTATTCGCTGTACAACATATCGGTAGTTATTTTTATATTGGCTAACGCTGTAGGCTTAAGGCATTCTTGACTTCGGATAATTCAATACAGGTGTAATTGAAAACGAACGAGAATCCGATCTGAGGATAATTAATATAAATGTAATCGAACAGAATGAAGATCGGATTCTGTCCGACTAAAGCATTATAATTGTATTATGTGTATCATCATATTGGCGTAGTATAAACACTAAACTCGGCAGTCATTCACGCTGGAATCAGCGGATGACGAATACGGGTTTGCGTCGCCGTATCCATCTCATTCTCTCCTGATTGACATAAAATGACTAACGTAACAACACTCTCACTTATGCCAAGTTTGTACAAACGTCTTAAAGGAGACGTGTCTTCAACTATGTTGACATTTAATATAGTCAATGAGGTATCTATCTTGGGCATATAATCAGATGTCAGATATAAGGAATTTGTTTGTATGTATGACGTCTTCATACGTTAACAGACTATTGCCGTCAGTATTTACATTGAGCTTATGTCAATTCACAGTTTACAAATTATTCACCAGTCGTATTATCAAATGTACAATGACAACTGAAATTAATATTAGGCCTAATAAAGTTAATTTAATTACCTTTAAATATTATTTTATTACTTTTCAATTAAATTACAATTACACTAGCTTGTCGTCAAACAGCCACTATTGTAAGGTGTGGTTTAGACAGACAAGGATGCCGGCTAGTCTATTTTTTTTTTCTCTCCTTGGCTTCAGATTCAACCATATCACTTGGGTCTCGGCTAATGTTTTTTGTCCTTAGTTAGCATAATGAATATCTGGATACTTAACTTATGTAACGAAGTCATACTGTTCGTCTTACGATGTAATTTAAGACCAAAATTTGACTGATACGTCTCATTGGAAGCTAGTTTTTCCCTCGGGTTAGATGGCGTTAAATTTAGGATTCCGTTCGTTTTTCACTCGTTTTCATAGGTATTACGAACCTTACACTTTATATACGTTATTAATCCTTTGTCTGTGTGAAAACAACAGTAATGAGCTCTTTCATGCTATTAGTTTCTTTTACCCACGGCTGCGTTGGAATTCATACAAAAGCTCGGGACTTCTGTCCAGGTTGCTGATGAACGTAATTTTGCCTTATTAGCTTCAGCTGCATTTATAACATGAATACAGTAATTACCGTCCCACGCGGATGAATACAATAACGGATGTTGCTATCGGATTCGATTACTGTCACACGCTGATCAATACAATAAAGTGATGTTGTTATAGGAGTCGATCGCATTAGCAACATGTTCTCGCTCGGTTGTTCATAGCTGTACGGAGTTATACGAGTATTATCGTTAAGATAATACCCTTTTAACTTGCTGCAATTTGCGGAGGTGGAGATATTAGACGATCCGTAATTTCTCTCTCTCTCTCCTCTCTCCTCGTCTCTCTCTCTCTCTCTCTCTCTCTCTCTCTCTCTTTTCCCTGATTTTATATTCTCTCTTTATCCAATACGATGTGTTTCTTTTTCTCTCTTCCTCCTCCCCTTCTCTCTCTTCTCCTCTCTCTCTCTCTCTCTCCTCTCTCTTTCTCTCTTCCTCTTTTATGATTTCATATTCTCTCCATATTCTCTATCCTATTTTCCACGCTCTCCTAACACTGGACTCATTGTGCAACAGAGGTTTTTCTTCCTTCCACACCTTTTCAAACTTTCTCAATTTCCCTTCAGCGCTGACTGACCTCATAGGTCCCAATACTCGCCTTTGGCCTAAATTCTATTTTTAAACCCAACAATCTTGCTGTCTGAGTTAGTATTAGAGTAGGTAGCGACTATTAGGAATATGTATAAGGTATTCATGATATGATATATCACAAGAGGATTTTAAGTATTAGAACAGATAGGAAAGAACATGTCTAGGTCTATCTGAGGGTATTCTTTCTCAAGTGCCAACCAGGCAGAGTACAGACAGGCAGGTACAACACTACAAGAGGACATCACTACGATCGACGACACCGTCGCAGACGCACCGATGGACATGGTTGTCTCCTCCGTACATGAGAGGCCTAAGGCCACATGGGAGGTCTTCAGTTAACCTCCATACATGAGAGGCCGAGAGCCACATGGGAGGTCTTCAGATTCCCTCCATACATGACGAGGCCGAGAGCCACATAGGGTAGGTCTTCAGTTTTTCCTCTACTCAGGTGAGGCACATAGCCAGCTGAGAGGAAACAGGTTTGTATCCCTTCCGCACTCAATGAGTTTTGACCTTAGGGTAGAGGTGCAGGGAGTTTTTCCCTCCACATATGGCAGGCCTAGAAGGCCACACATGGGAGATTAGTTTGGACGAGTGACAAATGAACTTGAGACTGACTCGCGTACTCAATTATATTTGACTGACAACTAGTACAGTGGAGGGCCGGGCAGATTTGATTCCCCACCTCCAAATTAATGTTGTTAATCGGGCTAGTTCAGGTGTTCAGGGGTGTATTGCAATATGAAGTTTTTATTGTAAAACTAATATTGTAATACCTACCTGAACACCTGAATGATTCCCACCTCCTCCCCTCTCCTACAGAGTTATTGAGTTATGATGACGTGAGAGGGCAGGTGTGAAACCGGCCCGTGAGGCAGGGCTACTAGCGGTGGGCTGGTAACTAGTAACGAGGGTGTTTGCCAGGAGATTGGCAACACTGATCGTTTATTTTAACCAAAGATTTGGTAAATTTTTAATAAATGATGGTTCGGGCTGGTAAGTGACCAGGGCAAGTTCAGGTGTTCAGGTAGGTATTACAATATTAGTTTTACAATAAAAACTTCATTTTGACTCAAGTGAGATAATAATCTCACAGAATATTTAGGAAACACATCATTTATCATAGCCCAATAAATGGGCGTAATGCCATGCTACAGAACAGTTGGAAACCATTTGTTTCAGTGATATGTTTCACAGTATGACATCAAAGTAAACAAACAAACAAACAAAATTCAGAGGGAAAATTAACCAAATCTTTTTTTCCCTTTTTATGTTGTCTGTTAGTCATTGATTATGATGTTGCTTACCAAAGGACCTACTGACATTGAACGGGCATGATATGGATTGATTCCTTTTGATGTTGATGAAAACAAAGGATTTTTATGTGCTTGAATTTCCTAAACACAATATCACCTTATTTGGCTACGTATCAAATTTGTATATAAGTGCTTTGCCTTCAGGGTTTGCTTTCTTTAATGCCTGTCAGAATATTTTCTTGTTTTTCTTATACGTACTGTACTTAAAATGTTTCATGTTGATTTTATCTACTTTGTGTGCCTCAATCTTTGAAGCCCCAAAACCACATGACCTTACTTACAAAGCCAACAAAGTTTGTGGGTTTTTAGCCAACAAATTTCTGAGTGCTGGTTTTATCTAATTTAATGTCTAATTATAATCAGCCCTTCTCGGGCAGCAGTTTTTATTACCAATTCAGTTTACCATCCATATGGTCATTTTTGCCTTTTTTGGATATGTAGTATGTCTTGACAGGTTGATTTTTATTTACCATAGTTTTCCCAAAGTAACTGGCTCATATTTTTGAATAATAAACTTTAACAGTGTCCTTCAACTTGGATCAAACAAAGAGCATGCTAAGGAAAACAGAGTGAAACAAAAAACATTCTTAACCAGAAAGCATGAAAAAGCATTAGACCAGCATAAGGAAACACTGCGTACACAGTATTCAATTTTTTTTTTCTATTTGTCTTGTAATAGGAGTGTTGATGTGGAGAGGATTTCCGTTGGATCGTTTCATGAATCAGTGCTATGGTAATGAAGGGGATCAAGGTAAAGGTCGACAAATGCCGGTACATTATGGTTCTTTAGAGCACAATTTCGTCACAATCTCCTCTCCTCTGGCTACGCAGATGCCACAAGGTACGTACACTAAAAAGCAGATTCTTTGTCTTTGTCTAAATCTCTTGAGGAGAGATTTAGTTTACATTGTTAACCCATGCTGTAGTTTTCAACTCCTATTTAAGAACATGTCCTTTGGGCAAGCCATATAAGATCCTCTTTAGTAGCATTATGCAGATGGTGAAATAATGCAAATAATCTTTTGTCAAATATTATTTAGTTGAATATTTAAGTTAACTACATGGGAAGGATTGCTGTTCTTGTAGTTTACTTTGAAGAGCTTGGAATGGAGTTACTGTAAAAGCCTTAAGACCACTTTAAATTGAAATCTGGTTCACCAATACTATTTCTTGTTATTATTTGGAGATCGTATGTCATTTATTTCTTTAAATTAAAATCTGGTTCACCAATACTATTTCATGTTATTATTTGGAGATCGTATGTCATTTATTTTTTTAATTGATGTAGGACCATGCTACAGAAACTGACATGATGGAAGTTTTCTGGTTTGTTTGTAAGTGCTGGAAAGGGGAGTCTTGTGAAAGCCAAATAACCAGTGGAATTCAGAATTTGGTAACAAATTAATGGCTGAGCCAAATTGTTTAAAATGTGACAGTTATTACTAAGTAAATCATTGAATCCTCTTTTGTCTTCATCATCATCTGCATAACTGGTTCTAGATCTGCTGTAAGATTGTGTATTTGCTGTTTCAGTCACTAAACTATGCAGACTATGGGTTAGATGAAGTTTTGTTTGTATATAACTTTTAGTTCTAATTTTAAGTTTTACATTTACAAGCTGTGGGGACTGCGTATGCCTTCAAGAGAGCACAAAATGGATTATGCGTCATTTGTTACTTTGGAGAAGGGACCTCGAGTGAAGGTGATGCACACGCAGCTTTCAATTTCTCTGCAACACTGGAATGCCCCATAATATTTTTCTGGTAAGACAGCAGTATTGGGTTCTTACAGGTTTTAAGTATAAATTACTAAAAGGTGGAAGAATCTGTTGATAGTTAAGATATTCCTAGTTTAGAAGTGTACCTTGCAAAATGATAGCAATTCCTTTGTCTTTTGAGAAAAGTTAGTATCATATGGTTATGTGTGTTCATTTTAGAAATGTGGGGTTAGTGTGCTTAAGGATAGTGAATGGATATGCCAGGTTGATGTTTGTAAATGCTCATGCATGTCAAGTGTATGAGATGGTAAATCAAAAATGAAAAAGTTTGCTGTTAAGCATTTCAGGAACAGAACAGTTTAACTTCACTGATCTGTACAGTGTTGACATTGTTGTAGTTATTGTAAAGGAAATATAGTATATAGATGATTTAGAAATGTTGATAACTGTATACAGGAGTGTGCATGTTATGATATAATAATTATAATAATAGGAAAAATACATACCAAGTGCCTGTAACATTAAGTGGTCTTTTGCCACTGTATGTGGGATTTTAGTCTTTTTTTTTATTTTGGTATTGTTAATAAGGAAGAGCACTTAATAGGTTAAGTGTCCTTTCAACTGGAAATTTTCGAAAGTACGAAATGTGATTTATATCACATTGGTGCATCAGTGTGCAAAATTTATCCTGATGGTGTTGAGTAAGCTTGCAAAATTAATTCTGTTGATGTTATGGTTACAGCCGAAACAATGGATATGCAATCTCCACACCTACAAGTGAACAGTACAGAGGAGATGGAGTTGCCTGCCGTGGCCCTGCGTATGGAATCGCTACTATTCGAGTTGATGGAAATGATGTCTTTGCTGTTTACAATGCCACGAAAGCTGCACGCCACCTAGTTACAACTGAAAATCGTCCAGTTCTTATTGAAGCTATGACCTACAGGTAATTTTCTGTACATCAGCTCAGTTTTTCTAAACCTGATGGGCTTTTGGACATCTTGATAGACAACAACACTGTTTTCTTACTTAGTCTCCTATTTTCGTCTATCATGAGAGATGCTTAGACATCTTACTTTTCCCCTTAATGTTTATTTTATACCACCTTTTGAAGTGCCTTCTGTGAATCCTTCACTCTTGAGAGATAGAAGACAAACAACCACCTGTGCATTAAGAAGGCTGGCCACACCAGCAGAAACCTCCTAGTCTCCCCAATCCACACAATTAAGGAGGGTCCCAGCCTCTTAGAATGCAAGAAATACAGCTAGATCACTTGGCTTCACAACTATCCAAGGAGAATTGAACTTGCTTAGCCTTCTGTTAACCTTAAACGTGCTCCTCCAATATATGTACGTAGTACTATTTTAATTATTATTACATACTTCTAGGATTGGCCATCACAGCACTTCTGATGACAGTTCAGCATACCGCTCAGTTGATGAAGTCAGACACTGGGATTCTACCCAGCACCCCATTGCCCGTCTCCGCGCCTATATGATTCATCATGGTTGGTGGGATGAAGGAAAGGAGAAACAGTGGAAGGATGACTGCAAACGTCAGGTATCAGTTTTCTCTTTATAATGTTTCATACTTATTTTTCTGTTTCTACACGTATAGCACAGGATTTAATAACCACTTTTTTCACCTACGCAAAAATATATTTTCAGTGTTATGTATATTCAACTGTTCATGTTGTAGGAAAATGTTTTTGAATAAGTATTTACCTACTGTCTGAATAACCCCTTGTTGTGGCTCTAACTTTTCATTTGATTTAGTTACACATTATTTAATTTGTTAGATGAGGAGTACAATAATTACCTTCATGAGAGCAAGCATTGCAGGCCAGCATTATAAGAGCTTAGAATTTTGACTTGTCATAACAAACCTCATGGCAGTAACTGTTCAAACAGTACACATGTTTCCACTTGATGATGTTTCGTGATGCAATGGTAAATGTCTTCAATTATACTTTTCACAGGACTGTATTCATAAAGAATTATGTAGGCTACATAATTTTTTTTTTTTTTCATATCAGGTGATGCAGGCATTTGCCCGAGCAGAAAGAAGATTAAAGCCTTCATGGAAAGCTATGTTCACTGATGTCTATGATGAGTTGCCAGATAATTTGAGGTATGATATAATGTAATTCAGTTTTGTTCTTTTCACTAAAGGTGTGTTTGACAGTGATTATTGTATTCATGATAACGTAGAATACTATGTCTGTAGTTATGTATTATTTGACTCCCTTTCCCAAAAATAGTGGTAACTAAAACGAATTTTTTTCTTGACAAGTTACGTGATGAAAATATTCCTCTCTTGGCAAGAGTGCAGGTGAACCCAGTTGGCTTGCAGAGTTGCTATGTTAGCCAATCGTTTTTCATTAGATGTAAACATTGAGTGATAGGTAGTACTTATTTTGAAAACTTGTGCTTTCGTTTTCCTTACAGACATTATAGGCTTTTGATTTTGTTTTCATAATGGAGGGCATAGCCTTCCTACCCTACTTTAAACATGAATACAAAGCTTAAGTTGGACTAATGCCTCTAACCTAATGTACAGTGGCCTAAATAATTGCATTGGCTTACAACGTATCCTAGCTGAGCTTACAGTGGACCCCCCGTATTCCCATTTTCAAGATTCATGGTCTCAGCTATTCACGGTTTCTCTATGGATCGTATCTACCCATTATTTGCAAGAAATTGCCTGTTCAGAGTATTTTTCACTGAGAAATATTCACTTATCACTGTATTTTCATATCAATTTCATGACTAAATTCACTTTTTTTGATGTAATTATTAAAATGTTCAGGTTTAAGTATTTTAATAGGGTTTTTCTTGTGTTTGAACTAACAAAATAGGCAGTTCTAAGCATTTTTAGTGGGTTTTAAGTTTGTAAATTAAGTTATAACAGTACTTGAGCTATATTCTTCTTTTCAGTGAAGCCAACGATCATTGTTGTCTGATTGTGTTTTTCACTAATTTGTTTTATTTTATTCTTAGCCTAATAAACTATTTATAATATATTTTTTAATTGTATATCCTTTAAAGATAAGCTAAAGATAAAGTTGAAACATCTTTCTTTATAAATAATTTTTGTTCTTTCTTTCAGAGAGCAGTGTGAATACATGGAATCTCACGTTCAAGAATACGAAGACCATTATCCTGTTAAAAATTTCGCCAAAGAGGGATAAGATTTGTACAGCTAGAGTGTTATATTTTTTTCCTGAAAGGAACTGTAGGAACTTGTAGACAAATTGTAGCTTTGTAAAACATAGCATAATTTGTACATTCTTATGGATACTATTGTTTAGTTGTTAATGGTAGTGCATTAGGACAACTCTTTTGCAGGGATAATTAATATAGAATTGAGAATTTTGGATGTTGTATATCATTTGGTTTAGTAATCTCAGTGGGGTTTTTTTTAGTATGTAGAAAAGGATACATTAGTATTGTAAGGTATGTGAGTGTGGTTGGCTATGAAATTTTGAAATAATGGCATGAGAGCTCTTCCACTTTATAATCCAAATCAGTTAATGAAGATGCTTGCTAAAAATTTTACTTTTTCCTGGGTATTTTTATCCAGAAGAGATATGTGATATTGAGTGGAAAGAAAATTTTGTGTAAATATGTTCTAACATTGTATTTATCAACTGTTATTGAAGATTCGCTGACTAAATTATTATTATTAAAGCAGAAATGTTGGGAGTGCCATAATAGGGTTTGGTAGGATATTCCATAGGCAAAGTAACTAGGCATTAAGAATTAGTTATAAAATCCTTAATCCTATTAGAAATTTATTGAAAAAAATAACACGTTTTCTTCATTCCATGGGAAAATAAAAGTAAACATTCATATTTCAACGTAAAGACCGTTAGCGTCGATCAGTTCCTTCAAACGGCAAGGGATAGAATGAAAAACCTTCTGAAGGATGTCGTTTGTGATATCATTGAGAACCACCTGAATCTGTCTCTCCAAGTACTCTAGTGTATGAGATGATGTCTTGTACACCACCTTTTTTGTTAACGCCACACATGTAAATCACATGGAGTGAGATTGGGACTTTTTGGAAGTCATTCACGAGGTCCGCGTCCCATCCAACATATTGGAAAATGTTGGTCTAACCGTGCACGCACAGGATGAGCAAAATGGGTTGGTGACCATCCTGCATGAATATATGGTCACCAACGTTATCTCAGCCAGACACAGTGGGCCACACGTAATTTTCGAGCATCTGAAGCTAGCGGTCCACGTTCATGGTGTCACACAGCAGATATGGGTCAACGACTTAAGTTGCCATCATTCCACACCACATAGTGGGGTTTCCAAAGACAAAAATTCAATTCTTTATGAAACACTGTACTCCTTGTGTCTTGTTAGTCCACTTTCATGAGCTGTTGAACTTGTTGATTTTTGCTGGCTGTGATTAAACATTTCCTACTCTGTTGCCACATTCTCTGCAAGCTTTGCATGACAACTTTTTATTGTCACCAGTGGAATTCCACATGTCATAGCATGGTGCTATCTGAACTCACTCCTGAACAGTTAAACGACCGGCCGTCTGAAAAATGAGAAAATAAAATTAAAATAAGAATTAAGACTATAAGAAATCCCATTAATGTCTTCTGTTTAAAAATTTTTTTGGCATGACTTCAGGAATACTGAAAGTTCTATAAACAATTTCTGATGCCTAGTTACTTTTCATCCACCTCGTATACTAAGCATAGCTTCAACTTTAAAAGTATGTCAGTATTCGAGTTATTCTTTGGCAAATATTTTGTTACGCAGCAATATCTTATTTTTTCTTATTTTTTTCCCACTTTTTCTTAACCACACACTGTACCTGTTTTCAATGTAGTTGGCGTACTAATCCGTTATATATGTCCAAAGTATGAATACTCATGTCTTTTTCTGGAAAATATGGTTTTCAGAATTAAAATTAATCACTTGCGAGCCAAGTGTGACTTAATGTAAATTGTCAGTCTCACATGGGACCATTCATTAATATCTCGTAGACAAGCAAAAGTAATGATGTGAGGACTCATGCTTTATATTGGTTATGCGGGTATAGAGAGCTTTATGTTTTCCTTAAATTTTTTTTTTGTCAAGTTATGTTAGTGAAAAAATGTGATCAGTAGAATCAATATGTTTTTTAAGTACTTGTATTTGGATTATTACGGTTTTGTTGTAGTGATTCAGGAATTTGAAGATGTATATTTTTATGTTAATTGTGATTTTTTTTGTGATATACTGTACAATAGTTTTTCGTAGATATTTATCATTCAGGGGTAATAGATGTCTTAAGTCGAGTGTGTGCGCATACTTTTATTTTCCTAGATTTCCATGAATGTCTTTTTGGGGGTCATCAGTAAAAAGTTATGCAAAAGACGGTGTTTTATTTAGTTGCTTTCTAACCATGTGGAACATGTAAAGAGATGGTCATGTTTATTATGTTCAACACTTCTATTTCAGGCTATCCTTAAAGCTCATCAGTTAATGCAACTTATTTGCAAAACCAGTCAAATGCCACTATAAGGAACCAAAATAGGTTCGGCTTCCCAAACCAGACCTCTTTTTCCCTTGGTCTTCAATAGCAAAACAAAGGTCCTAGCAGTCCAAGCTATGGAAAAATTAATTAAAATCTTTGTTGGATGGATAAAACTGGTAAAATGGATTTAGGCTGAAATGATAATAAAGAAATAACTACTTCAGACTTACAGATAGATAGTGGGAAAATAGGCCTGCACTTAATTTAATCGACTGTCACTGGACCACATTAAGAAGAGTATTTGAAGTTTTGAACTGTATGTATGTATAGTAGTAACTGAGCAGATTTGTTGCCATGCAAAGGGCTTCAGATAAATAATAACATGGAGGCTTTATATACCTACCTACACTTTTACAGCTTCAACAAATTCGTGTATATATATAATGTATATTTTCATACAATCAACTTACCTGTCAGATATATACATAGCTAAGACTCCGTCGTCCCCGACAGAAATTCAAATTTCGCTGCCACTCGCTACAGGTAGGTCAGGTGATCTACCGGCCTGCCCTGGGCGGCAGGACTAGGAACCATCCCCGTTTTCTATCATATTTTCTCTGTCGCCGGTGGTATCAACATTGTTGTTATTACCTCCTGACTTAGATTCATTTTTCAACCTTTGATCAACGTTTTTTCGGCTTTTTGGTGACGTATTTGGATCGTGTTTTGGCATTCGCTACTGTGGACTGTTTTTGGAATAACTCTTTTGGATTTTTCTCAGTATGTCTGATTCTAATGTGAGTGTGAGAATGTTTGTGTGAATGTAGCTGCAGGTGAGGATACCGAAAGCTTCGGTTGATCCTCACACTGTATGCCGTAAATGTAGGGGGGTCAGTTGTTCTGCTATTAATACTTGTAAGGAATGCGAGGGATTGAATGCAGAAGAGTGGAAGACTTTGACTTCTTATTTGAAGAAGTTAGAGAGGGATAGAGTTAGACGGCTGAAAGGTGTGAGTTCAAGGCCTATTGAGCCTTTCACGGATAATTCTAATCCTACTGATGTAGATTCTCCCTATATATCTCATTCTCAGAGTGCTTTTTCGGATTCGGCATCGGAATCGCCAATCTGAAAGCTACTATTAGAGACATGAAGTCCAAGATGGCTGACTCCAAAGGTAAGGCTAGTGATAGTGAGCATTTCAGTGAAGTGAGTTCTCCCAGTGTTGTGGAGGGGGCGTTTGATCGTCCCTGCGACGCTCCCAGGCCTAGACCTCTTCCAAGCTCCCATGCCCAGAGGAGAAGGAAAGTCGAAAGCCTTAAGGAGGTCGTGGGGAATCCCCAACGGTCAGACGTCCCTTCAGCTAGCTCTGCTTCATGGCAGGTGGCTCAAGGGTCGCTATAGAAAAAGCGGTCTTTCGCGAGTGTTTCTCGTCCTCTCCCTCTCCCTCACCTAAACGACTCGGGTGGAAGGAGTCGAAACTTGTCGAGACCGCTGAAGCGTCATATGAAGCCTGACATAGATTCGAGCCCAGCGCTCTCAGTGACGCTCCGTCTGCTATTAAGAAAGCGAAGGTGGCGTCAGCGTCACCTGACGCTTGCGAGGAAGTACCCCCCCTTCATTCTTCTTCCCCGAGTGATGACGAAAGGCGTCATGCACTAGACTTGGGAGAAGCGTCAGAAAGATAATTATGGCAGTTCAGGAACAAACTGTCATCTCTTGTGGGAGTTTTTAGCGCCCCGTCGGAAGGGACGTGACGCTTCCAATTAAGAAGTCTCGTCCTCTCTCACCTGCTCAAAGAGAAGCGTCAGACAGACGTGACACTGCTAAACGTCTTGCAGAAGCTTCGAGTTCGAGAGCTAGAACGGGGGCTTACGAGAGTTTCGTTAAAGCCAGAGAAACGTAAGACGTCTTTTTAGAAGTGAAGCGTCATTGAAAGCGGATCTTAGACGTGACGCTCCGTCCAATATT
Source organism: Macrobrachium nipponense (assembly GCF_015104395.2). NCBI lineage: Eukaryota > Metazoa > Arthropoda > Malacostraca > Decapoda > Palaemonidae > Macrobrachium > Macrobrachium nipponense. The sequence goes on along the minus strand of NC_061101.1, from coordinate 2,469,596 downwards.
ATGACGCCAAGTAGGACGCCTTTAGAGAGCGGAGCGTCTTCCAGGCGCGAAGCGTCATCAAGACGTCAGCAAGAGACGTCAGCCAGGACGCTCGGAGAACGGGAAGCGTCATACAAGGCGTCTTCTAAAGTTCAAGAGAAGCCGGAGCTTGTGACGCCTTCCAAGTCTTTTAGAGCGGGAAAGAGGAAGGAGTATCATTCCCTTAGCCCCTTCTCCTTATTAGGAGTTTGTACTCCTCCAGAAGAGGAAAGTTCAGAAAGAGAACGGAGACTCAGATAGATCCCGAGTTGGAGGAAAACTCGGATGATGAATATCATGGAAGAGAGGGTCTGTCCAACTATAAGGTTTTGACTTAACCCTGCTTCTTGAGGAGTATGGAGACGAGTTGACTCCTGCTGCTCCTCCTTCTCCGCGCTCGCTCTTTTCCAGTGCTAAGACGAAGAAGCCTTCGTCTTTTCTAAAAATGAAACCCACCATCTCGATGAAGAGGGCATTACACGCCTTAGACTCATGGATGAAGTCTAAGAAAAGACTTAGTCAGGACAGTCTTTTGCCATGCCTCCGCAAGATTAGCTGGGAGGAAAGAGGGCATATGGTATAAGACGGGAGAGAATATGGGTATCGCTCTCCCTTCTACAACAGAGGCAGATTTTTCGACTTTAGTTGACGCTTCACGTCGACAAAGTCTCAATTCAGCACGAATTACGTGGGGTATTCAGAACTGGATCATCTCCTCAAGGGACTCTTTCATGTATTGGAAGTCTTCAACTTCTTAGATTGGTCCCTTGGGGTGATGTCCAAGAAAGCTCATGATTCGGAAGGAATCGAACCTGAAGCCCTGTTATGCATTTTTGTCTCTTGCATTGACAAAGCGGATACAGGATGGATCTTTTGAAATCTCTTCATTATTTGGAGCAGGTCTTTTAAAGAAAAGGACGGTGTTTATGGCGCCTTCTTAACAAAGGCAGTCTCGCATGCTAGAGCAGAGCTCTACTGTATTCGCCTCTTTCTGACTTTTTGTTCCCTTCTCAGTTAGTGAAGGACGTTGCTCACTCTTTAACTGAGAAAGGCGACTCAGGATCTTCTGACGCAGTCAACTAGGAAGAAAGAAACCTGTTTCGCATCTGACAAGAAAGGACCTAGTACATCAATGCAGCCCTTTCGAGGTGGTCCGACCTCCAGACCTCCCGCAAGAAGGAAGGCTCCGGAGAAGAGAGGTAGGTCTGCCTTTCGTCCCTTTCAAAAAGGGAAAATGAAACATCTCTCCTCCAAGCACCAGTAGGTGCCAGCTCCTGGGATTCGTGGAGGCCTGGACACTGATAGACGCAGACGCGTCTTCATTGACTATCATAAGGAAGGGATATCGTATCCTTTCCTGAACACTCCTCCCCTAACGTCAATACCAAGGGAACTATCAGCCAAGTACAAGGACCCTGTGCTGAGGGATACTCTTCGATCGATGGTGGAACAAATGTGGGACAAGAGAGCGATAGAACTAGTACTGGATCAAAACTCCCCGGGGTTTTACAATCGCCTTTTTCTAGTGGCGAAAGCCTCGGGAGGCTGGAGACCAGTACTGGACGTCAGCTCTCTGAACAAATTGTTCAGAAGGAGAAGTTCTCCATGGAGACTTCTGCTTCAGTCCTAGCGTCATTACGACAAGGAGATTGGATGGTGTCTCTAGATCTCCAGGACGCCTACTTTCATGTCCCGATCCACCCTTCATCGAAGAAGTACCTCCGTTTCATGACGGGGGGAAGGATCTTTCAGTTCAGAGCCTGTGTTTCGGCCTGTCCACAGCTCCTCAGGTCTTCAAGCCTGATGAAGAATGTGGCGAGGTTTCTTCACCTCAAAGGAGTAAATATCTCTCTGTATCTGGACGACTGGCTCATCAGGGCCAGATCAGAGAGACAGTGCTTGGAGGACCTAATGTTAACTCTAGATTTGATCAAGGCGTTGGGATTGCTCGTGAACCTCGAGAAGTCTCAGCTGACCCCCAGACAAGACCTAGTCTATCTGGGGATTCGGATGGATTCTCGGGGTTTTCGAGTTTTTCCTTCGCAAGAGAGAATCGCAAAAGGTTTGCGAATAGTCTCTCTCCTTCTTCTCTCTTAGAGAAGGAACAAACGTCAGCGAGGGAATGGTTGAGCCTTCTGGGTACGCTTTCCTCGCTACAACAATTCTTCCCTCTAGGAAGACTACATGTACTTTAGTCCAGCTTCAATTCTTCCTCAAGAGGTCTTGGAGCTGGAAAACCGGACAACTGTCGGACGTTTTTCCCATTCCAATGGAGACAAAGTCACACCTACAATGGTGGTTGCTCCCTCTGGAAGAGAACAAAGGGATCTCTCTAAGAACACAGAACCCAGACCTAGTGTTGTTCTCCGACGCGTCGGAGAGAGGTTGGGGAGCGACATTAGGCTCAGAAGAGGTGTCAGGCACCTGGGAACCAGCACAGGTGACTTGGCACATAAACTGCAAAGAGCTCTTCGCCGTACATCTGCTTTGAGAGCCTAGAACTCTGGTAGCAACAAGGTAGTGAAGGTAAATGTGGCCAACACACCGCACTTGCCTACATTCGGAACACCAGGGAGGGTACGCACTCCTCGTTCCTTTACGAGCTGACGAGAGACCTATTACTTTGGACGTCTCACAGGAACATCTCCCTACTGACAAGGTTCGTACAGGGAGTAAAGAATGTGAGGGCGGACAGGCTCAGCAGGAGGAACCAGGTCCTTCATACGAGAATGGACACTACACGAGGGAGTGTGTCTCGATCTCTGGTCTCTGTGGGGGACTCCTCATGTGGATCTCTTCGCAACATTCATTTCAAAAAGGCTCCCAGTGTTTTGCTCGGTCGTGGAAGATCCAAGAGCACTTATGGTAGACGCCTTCCTGCTAAATTGGTCTCGAGTAGACGTTTATGCTTTTCCCCCATTCAAAATCCTGGGGTTAGTAATGAAAAAGTTTGTGGCGTCAAAGGAGACGAGGATGACGTTAATAGCCCCCGCCCCTTTTGGCCGGCCCAGGAATGGTTCACGGAGGTGGTAGAGTGGATCGTAGACTTTCCAAGATCCCTACCAAGAAGGACGGATCTTCTCAGACAACCAACACTTCAAGAGGTACCATCAAAACCTCCCCGCTCTCGCTCTGACTGCCTTTCGACTATCGAAAGACTTGTCAGAGCGAGAGGCTTTTCTCGCGAAGTGGCAAGCGCGATCGCGAGAGCACGCAGAACCTCCACTACGAAAGTATAACCAGTCGAAGTGGGAGGTATTTAGAAGGTGGTGTAGTAGCCAAGAAGTTGTCCTCCTCCTCTACCTCTATAGCGGAAATTGCTGATTTCTTGCTATTCCTGAGAGTAAAATCTCATCTATCCGTATCCACAATAAAGGGATACAGAAGTATGCTCTCGGCTGTATTCAGGAACAGAGGATTAGATCTGGCAAATAACAAAGATCTCCACGATCTCATAAGATCTTTTGAGACTTCAAAGTCTAAGGAACCAGTACCTCCGAACTGGAACCTGGACATAGTCCTCAAATATCTGTCATCGGATAGATTCGAACCTCCTCATCTGGCATCGTTTAGAGACATAACTAGAAAATGCCTATTCCTATTATCTTTAGCTACGGCAAAAGAATTAGTGAATTACAAGCTCTGCAGGATAAAGTAGGATTCAAGGGAGACTCGGCTATTTGCTCGTTTAAGACCCCTGTTTTTTAGCGAAAAACGAGAATCCCACGAATCCCTGGCCTAAGTCATTCGAAGTCTCAAAGGAATGTCGAGTCTCGTAGGCAGAGAAGCAGAGAGGTCTCTATGCCCTGTTAGAGCGCTGAAGTTCTACCTTCAGAGAAAGCGTCAGTTGGGAGGCTCTAGACAAGGTCTTTGGTGCGCGGTAAAAGACCCCACAAGACTGATGTCCAAGAATGCTCTGGCGTTCTTTGTAAGAAACGTCATTACGGACGCTCATAAGGTCTGTCCTGACGAACAGTTACAACTACTGAGAGTAAAAGCTCATGAAGTAAGAGCGGTTGCGACGTCTCTCTCGTTTTATAAGAATATGTCGCTTAAAAACATCATTGATACGACATATGGAGATGCAACTCAGTATTTGCATCTCATTACTTGAAAGACGTACGTGTGACGTATGAGAAGTGTTTTTCTCTAGGTCCTATCGTATCGGCAGATACGATTCTGGGTACGGGAGCCGACCACCAATCCTTAAATGTATATACTGTTCTTCTTTTTGGATATGGTCGAGAGTCTCTTCGAACAATGGGGAGGACTTAGGCTCGCACGGGCGGCCGTCTATGTTGTTCAGTAAGAGAATTCTTGTCATATCCAATTAGTTGGGTATAATTTTTTTTTTGGAAATTATGATGTGTGCGTAGTGGTTTTTGAGTTACGGTTGTTGTGACGAGTTCGGGGATAACTCGTAACAATCCTTAGTTCTAACATATGGTTAGGATCAGGTGGTCGGGATGGTTGTGTGCTCCTTCATAAGGTGGATTGTCATATAAGTGGATCAGCACCCATTGACAAAGTCCTTTTAGGCTCTGCCGAGTAAGTGGATCAAGACCCCATCGGCACAGACCCCACAAGAACTCTTGGCCATAGATCACATATCTCGCTAAAGTTTCTTGAGGTGATGAGACTACTGGGCAAACACCCACGAGGTCTACCACCTATCAGGTAGGAACCAAGGTTTTATTTATACCTACAACATATGTTGTTTACCTGTCTATTCCATATAGTAGCTGTCTCTTACCCTCCACCGAAGGGTGCCAATCAGTATGTATATATCTGGACAGGTAAGTTGATTGTATGAAAATGATATTGTTATCATACAATAAAGTTTCATACATACTTACCTGGCAGATATATACAATTAAAGGCCCACCCAGCCTCCCCGCAGGAGACAGGTGGGAAGAGAAGAGAAAATATGATAGAAAACGGGGATGGTTCCTAGTCCTGCCGCCCAGGGCAGGCCGGTAGATCACCTGACCTACCTGTAGCGAGTGGCGCGAAATTTGAATTTCTGTCGGGGACGACGGAGTCTTAGCTATGTATATATCTGCCAGGTAAGTATGTATGAAACTTTATTGTATGATAACAATATCATATTTATATCATTCAAGCTACAAATTTCCTTTAATATCTAATTTGCTCTACCTCGGATTGATATATTTTCATATATGTACTGAAGGAGAATTTTTAGTTAATAATTTCGTCCCCTCATGGGATCAAACCACCGTCCCAGAGAGGCACGAAATCAGGTCGAAATCGACCAACATTGACATTACCTGATTTCGTTCGTGCCTGTCCACTTCGGTACATATATGAAGTTCTGAGGTAGAGTGAATTAGATATTAAAGGACGTTTGTAGCTCGAATTATTTATATGAAGCACGGTGATGTGATAATTATATATATATAAAATATATATTATATAATATATAAAATATATATATATTATATTTATATATATATGATATATATATATATATATATATATATATATATATAAAATATAAATATATAATAATCTATTATATATATATTATATATATAATATATATATTATATAATATATATATAATATATATTATATATATATATATTATATATATATATATAGATATATATATATATATAGATATATATATATAATATATATATATTATATAGTATATATATAATTATATATTATATATTTTAAAAAAATATATAATATATAATAATATATAATATATATATATATATATATATATATATATTATATATATAATTATATATATATTATATATAGATATATACTATTATAATATATATATATATATATATATATTATATATAAAATAGCTCAAGGAAAGTTTCTTGTAGGCTTCGATTGAGTTTCCAAAACACAGGAAGCTAAGAAAAAAATGCTTCTTATGTAGAAACAAATAAATATACCAGAAAAAAGCTTGCAACCGCTAGAGCCAGAAAAGATTTTTTGCAAACAGCAACGCATAAAAGTTGTTTACTCGGCTGCCTGCCTATCGCGGGCGGAGAGAGCGGGCGGCCAGAAGTAGAGAAACACTATGGATTTCATCCAACAGTAACTCATAAGTAAGAGAGTTCGTCTAATTTAAGTTCTAGGCGGGGAAAGTGACGTCATTATTGACTCACGCTCTGATTGGCTGAAGTTCAAGGGGGGCGCGGGAATTAGATGCAAGGGGCCGGTGGATCTTAAAGTATACCCATAATGCTGGAGTAAGTTACCTTATTATATTCATTTTATCGTGTATACAGTTAAGTTTTAAGAGTTATGGTCTATTAAATTTTAATTTACAAATAATTATGAATAATATTATAGCTAAATGTGATTTTTTTATGAAATTATAGTCAAATAATCACATAGTTTTTTTATTTAAAAAGTTATCTTTTTTTTTTTTTTCATTCATGAATTCGGTTGTTGGTGTTGGTGATGACGTCATCACACTCTGCTCTATGCGACATAAGAAAAATCGTTGCTACATAGCACAAGCTCGCTAACTGTAAGACGTTATTTTTCAAATATTTTGCATCATTGTGTATATATCTATCATCACAATTTTTGAAAAATTCTTTAGCAAACATCATAGAATAGACCTGGAATAAAAAAAGGTTTTTGAAGTGGTAAATAATCGACATTTGTCATCGAATAAGTTGCCAGTTTGTTTCTAATGGCGTTACAGTTGGCAGGCAAATAACTACATTAATTGTTGAGATGATTTACGTTATAAAACGTAATTTTCGTGCTTACTAACTTTATATCAAATTTTTAAAATAATTTTAGAGTTATTTTGATGTGGAAACAACCAATCAACGACGAACAACTACTTGTTTTTCGGAAAAGAATTTGAATTCAGTTCGAATTGACTAAAATGGGGGAGGGGAAGGTAGCGTCTGCATAAGTGACGAGACAAACTTGTCCGGTTACTTTTTTCGTTGAGAAATACCGAAAATCCCCCAAGTTATGGCGTTAAGATCATATATAAATTACACTTCTAGTGATTCCATTCGTTTATCATTTGCCATAATACTACTGGACCATTTTGTGGTGACGAATCATTCAAATGCAGAACAAATTCAACATTTTCGATGTTGCAAAGTAGCTGATATGAAGATTTTGAGCAACTTACATAATCATACATAGCGCCTCAGTGGTGTAGTGGTATGGTATTAGTGTTCCACCTCGGTGGTCGCGGGTTCGATTCTCGGCCATTCCGTTGAGGAGTGAGAGATGTGTATTTCTGGTGATAGAAGTTCACTCTCGACGTGGTTCGGAAGTCACGTAAAGCCGTTGGTCCCGTTGCTGAATAACCACTGGTTCCATGCAACGTTAAAACACTACAAACAAAAAACAAACATAATCATACATTCTATATATCGCATTTTCTGTCTGTCGATGAGTTTTATTTTTCGTGTTTACCATATAATCACTTTTTTGTAAGTCAATTCTCTACTATAATGAATCGGGTCACACCCTACGAAAGTCAAAATTTTCTTCATCAAAATACGTTACCTAGCAGCCATTTTATCCTCTGCGAAGCCTTTCGCAGCAAATAAAGTATTATTTCCACTTTAAAATAAAACAGTATATAATTTATTTCTAGCAGCGCTTGAGCCTTATAAGTTCTCTTGAAACAGCAAAATGCAAGACAGTAACTCTCGGGAGAAAGTTCTTGGCGCCATCTTCAACACCAATGCCAAATGTCACATTTTCAGAGGATTTCAGCAATTTTTTTTAATTAAAGTAATTTCGCTCTCTTTTCTCCTTTTCGTGAACTTAATTATTAGGTAATCAAAGTAATGATGCTAAGAAATGTTCATTGTCCTAATTGTTTTTATTAAAAGCGTTTAATTACGGGGTTTCTCATTTGTAACAGCTGCTAAGCATTCTATTCTCGACATTATTTTGCCGACGGTGAGCACAAAGTATAGCCATATTACTGGAGTAAAGAACCTATTAAACACTATTTTTTACTTATATAGAATTCAATTCTAAGATTTATAATTATACATTTCTGGTACTTAAATAGTAGAGAATATTTTATTTATTTATACGAATTTATAATGAAAAATCTACCACTTTAAGATTATAGGTTTTCGTTCGTACAAAGAGAGTTTGGGAAGTGCCTTTGGCATTTCCTTTATCTCAATTAAGAATGAATCTTAAAGTTTTGCAGCAAGTCTATTTGTACCATTGTAATACTTGAAACTCTAAAAGATATTGATTATATGCCTCAAATACTTATTAATTTAACCCTCGTCTGTGTCTGTTGTCTTCGTATATTTTGCTATTTTGCCATTTTATTTCGCTTAAAAAGACGTAACCAATTAACCCCTTTACTGTACTCTTTTTTTTTTTTTTTTTTTTTTTTTTTTTTTTTTGCCCATCTGTCCACCCGTCAGTGGTGTTTGTGTATGGTAACACTGCGTCCTGGGCTTTCGATAGTTATGCTATGTGTAAGTTTTAGGTAAATAAAAGGATATCTGGGTGTACATTTGCAACTGAAAGTGTTTTAATAATTTTTTGTATGCGAATTACACCATTAATATTCGAATAGGATATTATTATAATTGTTGAATGTAAGCTGAATGTAACTATCTGAAACCCGGGACGCAGTGTTACCATACGTAAACACCACAGGCGGGTGAACAGATGGAAAAAAACCGAGTATATAGTCATTTGGAAGCCCTGAAAGAGACTGTGAAATGTATAATAACTTCTAGTATTAAAAAAAAAAACAAAATTACGAGCCATTAAAAGTATAAGGTTTATCTGATAGCCTCTACTGTCACTCAAGTTTCAGCAGAGGTGGAGATCGGTAATGAATATTTACTCAATTACTTGAGCATTATTCTGCGGACACCGGGCCAGTTTTAAAGTCCCTGAATAATTATTGTGGTTAACAAGGCAAGTCACGACAGGTAAGAATCTACTCTAATCTTAATTTCATGGCCACTGAAAAGCTATTTAAGGTACCTATAGATATACATATGCACCAATTATTTTTGTAGCATTTAATGTTGCAGAGAAACAAATCCGCTCTTGTATGGGTGCGAATATATTTAAAAATAATTTCTACAAGGAGCTTTTTGGGAATCTTTCAAATGTATATTTGTTGACCCATATATGACTGTGGATTTGTGTCTCCATTTCTAGGCTAATAATGTATTTTTCTTTCATTTACTTAGTGTCGTTCTCGTGGCTTTCCCACTTAAAACCCAAGTCATTTCTTAAGCCAGTAAATGTCAATTACCCTTAAACGCCGACTGGACGTATTTTACGTCGAGATAAATTGTCTGTCGGGTGCCGACTGGACGTATTTTACGTCGACATACGAAAGTTTTTTTTAAAATTCGCGGAAAAATACTTATAGGTGGCCTACCAGCCTAAAACTTTTGAATCACGCGCCTTGGGGAATGCTGGGAGTTCGCGGATCAAGGCCTTGTTTTTGTTTTTTGAAGCGTGACCCAGGTGCGCATACGCGATATCCCTTCTTCTCGCTCCAGCCAGCATCAGTTAGCGCACCATCCGAGAGTCGCTCTTTCGTGAAAAAAGGGCGTGTTTTTTCCTGGACTTGTGCGAGACTTTGAGCATTTGTATTGCTACAGGACATTCCTAGATATGTCTCAACGACGTGTGAACCGTGAAAGGCGCGTTTTACCCGTCGGAAGGGATCGTGTAAGGCGAGTTTTTTAACCTTGGATGCTGCGAGGGGCCAAGCACCCCAGCATGACCCCCCCGCGCCTCAAGGCCGTTCTGTGCGGCCACGTGTGGCTGAAAGTGTTTCGGGAACACATCGTATGCCTTTGGTTACCCCTAGGAAGCATGTGGGCGTCCTTAGGGGCATTCGTAGGCATTTGGGAGGCCTCCAACCAAGGGACATAGACGAATATCTTTCGGAGCTTGATCGGGAACATGTCGCAAGTCCTCATTTTGATGGCGGATGGTCATCGAGTGATGAGGACATCAGTCCCGATGAAAGTGAGGATGAATATTTGCCCCCAATGTCCGTTCGAGGCTCACATCCCGAAAGTGAGCTCGAATTCAGTGCATACGAGGGGGAATCTGAGGAGGAGGGGGAGGGTGGGGTGGGATACGGGCTCAAGTTTTATCGCAGAGGACGATACAGAAAGTGAGGGCCTAAGTGAGGGTGATGGGCCAACGGGGGGGGGTATGTGCATCGTGCCCGTCCCGTGCGCGTGCGCGCGCGCACGGGCACGTAGAAGGTCGGCTCGTCGCGCCAGCCAAGGTGAAGGTCGGTCGTCGGAGAGTGAACTAGGGTGGACGGAGGACCCCACCCCCCTCCTAACATGCACCCCTTCACGGCAACCCCTGGGATGACCGTACCAGTACCCCTGACTGTTTGGGGTTCATCCAGCTTTTCCTGACGCGGGAATTGCTGGAATACCTGGTACACGAGACGGTGGACTACGCTCGGTACTGCCGGTATGAGCTGAAGACGACCTTGTCGTATTACTGGCGGGGTTGCAACCTCATTGACATGGCACATTTTTTGGGGCTCCACATTTATTTTGGTTTGACACCTGCTGTCGACGTCAGGCAATATTGGAGGAGAAATTATTTTTTATGTATGCCGAATGTGCCTGGCGTTATGTCCCGTGATAATTTCCTGGCGATGGACAGGTACTTCACGCCTTCAACCGAAGGGCCATACCCGGAATAACAGTGATAGCCTCATTTTAGTGCGTACAGTGTTGGATTATATCCGTGAGCGGTGTAGTAATCTCGTGATTCCTGGAAAGAACCTGTCTTTGGATGAGGGGATGATGCCTTACAAAGGACGTCTTAGTATAAAAGTGTATAACCCCAAGAAGCCAAAGAAATATGGTGTGAAATTCTTTCTCATTACCGAGGCCAACACTGGATACGTTGTGGACTTTTCAGTGTATACCGGGGTCTTCTCCACGCTGTGTGACACTGTATTCAACCTTGTGGGACGTTTCCGTAACCAGGGATATCACCTGTTTATGGATAATTATTATAACTCGGTATCCCTGGCCCAGGAACTGTATGAAGCAGGTGTTCACGTCAGTGGTACCCTTCGGTTTGGTGCGTGGGGCCCCGAATGTCCTCAAGAAGTTCGCTAGTCATCCGCAACACCTGGCAAGAGGAGAGACAGAGTGGCGGCGGAAGGGCGCTGTCTTCGTCATCTGTTGGAAGGGTGTCCGACCTTGTCCCCATGATTACGACGAGTCATGAACCCATCCAAGAAGAGATCGTACAGCGGAAGAAGACACGTCGACAGGGCCGAGTTGTGTTTGAGGAGTTTCGTACCGAGCGGCCTACTGTCATTGGGCACTACAACAGGCACATGGGAGGAGTTGATCTCTTTGATCAGCTCATCCAGTACTATCCCTTCGCCAGGAGAACCAGAAGGTGGACACAGAAGCTCCTCAAATACATCCTTCAGTTGGCCCTCCAAAATGCCTACATACTGTACTGTGGGTACCACCGCGGTGACAATCTTCCGAGGTTGACCCACATACAGTTCCTAGAGGTAGCCGGGAATGCCCTCATCAACTTCGATCCCGATGAGTGGCCTTCCATAACTGACCCCCTGCCCCGAGCTGCAGATCTGCCCCTAGAGGAAAAGGGCAGATAGGAGGGCCAACTTCGCTCGACCTGCCGCCGCCCCTGCTGACGACGCCCCTGCTGACGACGCCCTGCTGACGACGCCCCTGCTGGGCCGCCGCCCCTGCTGACGACGCCCCTGCTGCCGCCGCCCCTGCTGACGACGCCCCTCTTGCTGCCGGCCCCGCCATCACCGCTTCTCGTCGGGTAGTGGACCCTGCGTGTCGGCTGCAGCCAGGGGAACACATACTGGAGGCCTTAGGGCGAAGGCAGAAACGGTGCCGGGTGTGCCATATGAATGGCAGAAGGAGAGACACCCGGTTCTTCTGTCGTCTCTGCAAAGTTGCTCTTTGCAGGATAGGGGAGTGTGACCGAGAGTACCACACTAAGGTCATGTATTGGAGCGCGCCCCCTAAACCGACAGCGGAGGGCGCACGCCGCCGCCGGGGTCCATCAGCAATAAGGGCGCCGTCTCCCCTCCTCCACCTGTACCTCGTCATGTCGAGTGGAAAAAAAATGCAAGACTCTTCAATGGAGAGGGAGAAAAACAAGAATAGAACGAAGAGTCGGATTACGAGTGAGTATTCTGCATTTATTCTATATTTAGTTTTAGTTTTTATTTATTACAATTTTTTATATATCTGAATGTGTGCATGATAAAATAATAATAAGACATTTCATTGTATGCGAAAAGAGAAGTGTCACCTGCATTCCTTTTATTTATGTATTGGTACCAGAATCGAAGAATGTAATATAATATATTTTACGTATAAAAAAAATTATAATATATATATATATATATATATATATAATATATATAATATATATTATATATATATATATATATATATATATATATATATATATATATTATATTATATATAATATATATATATATATATATATTATATATATATATATATATTATAAATATTTTTTGGGGGGGGTGGGGTTAAGCAAATTACTTACAGTCTAGTAATATTCAATCATTTACCTTCACTTTAAAACAAATTGCAAGTCTCTAGAACAATATCTCGATTTATGGTGAATATTTGAAAAAATATTTTTATTCCCTCCGCGCGCCGATTCTCGGCCGAAATATCCGAACCACGCGTAGGTCACATTCTCCTAATATTTGTGCCTTTTCATATTACGCTTATTTTATAGTTTTTATATATGGAAATGTGCGCAAAAACATGCACAATATAACAAAAAATATTGGAAGGTTGTAGCATTTATCATTTTTGAAATATTTGCATATAAAGTACGATAAGTACGAAAAAAACTACGATCGGTCAACTTTGACTCAACCGAAAAGGTCAAAAAACGCTTTTATAACATAAAAATCTTACAGTCTAGTATTATTCAATCATTTATCTTCATTTTAAAACATATTGCAAGTCTCTAGAACAGTATCTCGATTTATGGTGAATTTTTGAAAAAAAAAAAATTTTTCCCTTCCGCGCGCCGATTCTCGGCCGAAAATCTCGGAAACGCGTAGGTCACATTCTCCTAATATTTGTGCCTTTTCATATTACGCTTTTTTTTTTAAAGGTTTATATATGGAAATGTGCGCAAAATCATGCACAATATAACAAAAATATGGAAGGTTGTAGCATTTATCATTTTTGAATATTTGCATATAAAGTACGATAAGTACGAAAAAAACTACGATTCGGTCAACTTTGACTCAACCGAAATAAGGTCAAAAAACGTTTATAACATAAAAATCTTACAGTCTAGTAATATTCAAATCCATTTATCTTCATTTTAAAACATATTGCCAAGTCCTCTAGAACAGTATCTCGATTTATGGTGAATTTTTGAAAAAAATATTTTTTTCCCCTCCGCGCGACGATTCTCGGCCGAAAATCTCGGAAACGCGTAGGTCACATTCTCCTAATATTTGAGCCTTTTCATTATTACGCTTTTTTTAAATGTTTATATATGGAAATGTGCGCAAAAACATGCATAATATAACAAAAAATATTGGAAGGTTGTAGCATTTATCATTTTTTGAAATATTTGCATATAAAGTACGATAGTTACGAAAAAAACTACGATCGGTCAACTTTGACTCAACCGAAAAGGTCAAAAAAAAAAAAACGCATTTATAACATAAAAATCTTACAGTCTAGTAATATTCAATCATTTATCTTCATTTTAAAAAAAACAAATTGAAAGTCTCTAGAACAGTATCTTGATTTACGGTGAATTTTTGAAAAAAAAATATTTTTTTCCCTTCCGCGCGCCGATTCTCTCGGCCGAAAATCTCCTAAACGCGTAGGTCACATTCTCCTAATATTTGAGCCTTTTCATATTACGCCTTTTTTAAAGGTTTATATATGGAAATGTGCGCAAAAACATGCACAATATAACGAAAAATATTGGAAGGTTGTAGCATTTCTCATTTTGAAATATTTGCATATAAAGTACGATAAGTACGAAAAAAACAAAAAACTACGATTGGTCAACTTTGACTCAACGAAAAGGTCAAAAACGCATATATAACATAAAAATCTTACAGTCTAGTAATATTCAATCATTTATCTTCATTTTAAAACATATGCAAGTCTCTAGAACAATATCTCGATTTATGGTGAATATTTGAAAAAAATATTTTTATTCCGTCCGCGCGCCGATTCTCGGCCGAAAATCTCGGAAACGCGTAAGTCACATTCTCCTAATATTTGTGCCTTTTCATATTACGCTTTTTTTTTAGAGGTTTATATATGGAAATGTGCGCAAAACGTGCACAATATAACAAAAAATATTGGAAGGTTGTAGCATTTATCATTTTGAAATATTTGCATATAAAAGTACGATAAGTACGAAAAAAACTACGATCGGTCAACTTTGACTCAACCGAAATGGTAAAAAAACGCATTTGTAACATAAAATCTTACAGTCTAGTAATATTCAATTATTTATCTTCAATTTAAAACATATTGCAAGTCTCTAGAACAATATCTCGATTTATGGTGAATATTTGAAAAAAATATTTTTATTCCGTCCGCGCGCCGATTCTCGGCCGAAAATCTCGGAAACGCGTAGGTCACATTCTCCTAATATTTGAGCCATTTCATATTACGCTTTTTTTTAAAGTTTTATATATGAAAATGTGCGCAAAAACATGCACAATTTAACAAAAATTATTGGAAGGTTGTAGCATTTCTCATTTTTTTTTATAATTTGTTTGCATATTAAAAAAAAATTTAAAATTTAAAAACAAAAATTCGACATTCGGTCAACTTTAACTCGTTCGAAATGGTCAAAAACTGCATTTGTAAGCTAAAACTCTTACTAGTATCGTAATATTCAATCATTTTCCTTCATTTTGAAACAAATTGCAAGTCTCTATAACAATATTTCGATTTATGGTGAATTTTTTAAAAAATTATTTTTTTACATCCGCGCGCTACGAATTCATGCATCATTTTGTGATAATATTTTCTCTGTGTTGCTTTTATCGTTTTACAATGTGTATATATCAAAATGATCGCGATTTAGTGCACATTACAACGAAAAAAAAGTAACTTGTTACCTCTAACCGTTTGGCGCACAGCGCGATTTGAATACAATTATATATGAAATTTCGTTTTTGCGCTATCATATATCGCATTATTTATATTATGATAATGATATTTGATTAATTTTTTTCATTTATGATGGTTGCATACTAAACTTCAAGCAATGACAAAAAAAGGAGCCAAAAATGAACTCTTAATCTTGAAAACTAAGCGCGCTGTGATTTTTTGAAAAAAATATTTTTTCCGCTTACGCGCTCACTCTCAAACCCCTCCGGCACACGGGAGTCATTTTTTTATTTACCGCTCCGGCGTTTAAGGGTTAACATCTCTCATAACAGTCGTATATAGGTCTACAGTTGACGCTGACGCACAAGTTTCAAAAAGCCAGTATCAATATTGAAATGTGTTGTATACCAGCGTCCGTCGGTGATTAAATCCCAGTCTCGCACACTCATCATCTTAGTGAACTGGAACCTGTGTGGAATGATGAGGCTGATAATAAAAGATCGAAGCAGATGACACAACGCGGTTGAATTAGACGCACTCGACTGACTCATAATGAACAACCCCGTGCGGCGTGACTCAAACTCCAGAACGGAGAGCACTTGCATTTCAACATTTTTATGCGATAGTCCAATTCACAACCATGAATCAGTGGCAAATAAGTGGAAACAAATCATTGAAAATAATTTTATATCAGAATATTCAGTATTGTATTTTTATAACATTATTAGTACTATGTTTGAGGATATATGAAGCGTATTTAGTTTGTATCAAGGACAGTTCGATCTGGACGCCATGGCAAAAAATATGCACCTGTAACTCCTACAATGTAAAATATACAAAGTGACACTGTAACCTTTGAAGTTGCTCACTGGCAGATGAATTTCTTTACTTGCAGTCTGAGAGTAAGCCTAATGTTTCACAACACTATCATCTGAAGTAGTGGCGATTCGTACTGCCAAATCTAGTTCATTAGACCATATTAAGGGTCTTTTTAAGGGTTAACAAAAAATCTGAAAAAACGAGTCATACTTATCGATCTTCTCGTTATCTCTGTCGTTTTACGCTTATAGGAGGCCCCTCCGAAATGACAGGAGTTTGTCAATTATTCATCAAGGTTTACTCTCAAAGAAATTCATAAGGAAAAAATGGGAGCAACCTATTTTCCTTTTCCGTCATTTCGCTGAGACAATTGTTTTAGATAAAGGATGAATCACGTCGAGTACAGATAAGACACTTTTTCTTTTTTTCTTTCGCTCTTTTTTGAGCCGTTGCAGAGACTTATCCATTCTACTAATATTACTACTACCACTGACAGACGCCAGGGAGCATGC